>NW_024375773.1:12500-17500 GCF_010015445.1 Perca fluviatilis
AGACCCAGCGTTCAGGACCGCGAGGAGACCATGAGGGCTGGGACACACACCACCCCCAACGTCTACACACATATTCCACACATGGAGATAACACACAAACTACTACACCTCTACACCCTTCCTTCCTACTTACCTCCACTGGTTACCCACCACACTTATACATTATATACCTTACCCTTTACCTCCCTAACCACCTACCCTTCACTTTTCTGCACTCCCCCCACCACTCCATTCACCTTACATACAACCACCACACACACACACACCCTCTAACACCCCCTGCAACCCCCCAAAGCCTGCGCACACAAGCCCCCAATTCACCACACGCCCTATACACACACACACACACATACGAACCACCCTCACACACACACACACACACACAAGGACACCCCTGCGAGACCCACACACACACACAACCCACACCGAACGCCACCACCCCACACACACCACAAGGGACGCCGAATGGGCAAACCAACCAATGCCACACTACAACAGCGACCCCCACCACTACCCCACAGAGATACAACCATACACGGCGAGAGCCCAAGGCACCACAGGACAAACACACACACTAACATCGTTACACTGTTTCATTTTAAACTATCAAACATTTGAATATTAACAGCTGGACGTCATCTTAAACTTTTTTCAGTTATTTTGTATGTATGTATATATATACACACACACACACACACACACACATATTTCACATTAATTTAATATGTGTATTAGTTGCACCATAAGTGTACTTATTGTGTCAATAATAACTTCTTCTGATTCTGATATTAAAGGTGCACTCTGAGCTCCTGCATGGTTTCAGCAGGATTTCATTTTAGTCTCAAATAATAAGTAGTCATCTCTCCTTGATCTGCTAGCTGCCTGCCCCCTGAACACACATGCACATAATGGGGGCAACCTCCACCCTCCATTATGTGCATCTCGCTCCACCACCCATCTTGTCTGTGATTGGCTGGATCGTGGTTTGTTGTATTTTGGTGCACAGCCTGTGCCCCCTAGTGTCTGTTTGACCTTTACGAGCCCTGTGTGGTCTCCTGAGACCGGGCTTTTTCACGGTGCGTTCAGGGACCAGGCAGCTAGTGGATCACATGGAACTTGAGGCCTACTCCTGCACACTGGCTGCGTGGCGTGTCCGTTTATATTTCGGCTCCCATGGTAACAGGTTAGAGCGTGCACGCTGCCTGCGTGACACGAGCGTCTCAGGAAACATGTGCGTGCTAGAAATAGGACCGAGGCGTTTCCAGACAAAATAGAACAGGAAAAGATGTTTATATGTCGTTTAGACACAAATACATATTAATAAATGACATGTTGATGTTTGAAAGTCTCGAGGTTTTGATATAAACGCAGATATATGAATGTAATTTAATGCTGGGTGCTCCACGCTATAGTTCCCCCCACTCACCACTAGAGGGTGCTCCCATTGCTAGTTTCCCCCCACTCACCACTAGAGGGGCTCCACGCTGTAGTTCCCCCCACTCACCACCACTAGGGTGCTCCCCTGTAGTTCCCCCCACTCACCACTAGAGGGCTCCACTGTAGTTCCCCCACTCCACCACTAGAGGGATGCTCCACGCTGTAGTTCCCCCTCACCACTAGGAGGGAGCTCCCGCTGTAGTTCCCCCACTCTCACCACTAGAGGGAGCTCCACGCTGTAGTTCCCCCACTCTCACCACTAGAGGGAGCTCCCCACTGCTAGTTCCCCCCACTCACCACTAGAGGGAGCTCCACTGTAGTTCCCCCACTCACCACTAGAGGGAGCTCCACGCCTGTAGTTCCCCCCACCACCACTAGAGGGGCTCCACGCTATAGTCCCCCCACTCACCACTAGAGGGGAGCTCCCGCTGTAGTTCCCCCACTCACCACTAGAGGGTGCTCCCAACTGTAGTTCCCCCACTCACCACCACTAGAGGGGTGCTCCCAGCTATAGTTCCCCCACTCACCACTAAGGGGAGCTCCACGCCTCAGGTCCCCCCACTCACCACTCAGAGGGAGCTCCACCCGAGTATCCCCCACTCACCACTAGAGGGAGCTCCCCGCCTATAGTTCCCCCACTCACTACACTAAGGGAGCTCCCACTGTAGTCCCCCCCCCACCACTAGGGGTGCTCCAGCTATAGTTCCCCCACTCACCACTAGGGTGCTCCACGCTTTAGTTCCCCACTCACCTAGGTGCTCCACGCTATGTTCCCCCCACTCACCCTAGGCTCCAGCTGTAGTTCCCCCCACTCACCACTAGAGGGGCTCCCCTATAGTTCCCCCACTCACCCCACTAGAGGGGCTCCCCGCTGTAGTTCCCCCACTCACCACTAAGAGGGTTGCTCCCACGCTATAGTTCCCCCACTCACCACTAGAGGGGCTCCACGCTATATGGTTCCCCCACTCACCACTAGAGGGTGCTCCACGCTGTAGTCCCCCCACTTCACCACTTAGTTCCCCCACCTCACCACTAGGGTGCTCCCTGTAGTTCCCCACTCCCCTGGGGTCACGTAGTTCCCCACCCCCTGTCTCCTGTGTCCCCCCACTCACCACTAGGCTCCACTTGTTCCCACCACCCAGTGCACCACCTTGTCCCACCACCACTAGAGTGCTCACGCTGTAGTCCCCCCACTCACCACTAGAGGGTGCTCCACGCTGTAGTTCCCCACTCCCACCACTAGGGTGCTCCCGTATAGTCCCCCCACTCACCACTAAGGGTGCTCCCGCTGTAGTTCCCCCTCACCACTAGAGGTTGCCTCCACGCTGTAGTCCCCCCCTCACCACTAGAGGGTGCTCCCGTATAGTCCCCCC
The DNA here is from genome assembly GCF_010015445.1 of Perca fluviatilis. NCBI lineage: Eukaryota > Metazoa > Chordata > Actinopteri > Perciformes > Percidae > Perca > Perca fluviatilis. Next base: position 15,311 of record NW_024375773.1, read on the forward strand.
TCACCCTCAGAGGGTGCTCCACTGTAGTCCCCCACTCACCACTAAGGGTGCTCCCGCTGTAGTTTCCCCCCACTCACCACTAGAGGGTGCTCCACGCTGTAGTTCCCCCACTCACCACTAGAGGGTGCTCCACGCTATAGTCCCCCCCCACTCACCACTAGAGGGTGCACCACGCTGTAGTCCCCCCACTCACCACTAGAGGGTTGCTCCCGCTCTAGTCCCCCCACTCACCACTAGAGGGGCTCCCAGCTGTAGTCCCCCACTCCCACCACTAGAGGTGTCCAGCTGTAGTTCCCCACTCACCACTAGAGGGGCTCCCGCTATAGTCCCCCCACTCACCACATAGGGTGCTCCACGCTGTAGTTCCCCCACTCACCACTAGGGTGCTCCACTGTGTAGTTCCCCCTCACCACAGAGGGGGCTCCACGCTTCCCCCCCACAGGCTCCACGCTGTAGTTCCCCCCACTCACACCACTAGAGGGTGCTCCAACTGTAGTTCCCCCACTCACCACTAGAGGGGTGCCCACGTATAGTCCCCCCACTCACCACTGAGGTGCTCCACGTGTAGTTCCCCCCACTCACCACTAGAGGGTGCTCCACGCTGTAGTTCCCACTCACCACTAGGGCTCCACGCTGTAGTTCCCCCCACTCACCACTAGAGGGTGCTCCACGCTGTAGTTCCCCCACTCACCACTGGGGGCTCATGCTTTTGCTGCGTGAGTCTTCACGTTACCGGCGATCGGATAAGACATCCCGTGACTGCAGAGAGAAAAACATACGTACTATAAAACAGTCCCTACTAGGGTTGGGTATCGTTTGGTTTTTTTTCGATTCCGGTCCTAAATCGATACTTTTAAAACGGTGCCGGCCTAAACGGTGCCTGAACCGGTACTTTTCAATAAAGTAAAAAAAAGAAGAAGGAAAAAAAAAAAGGGGTAGTAAACAACAGTCAGTGACTTGTTTATTGCTAAGGCCATGGTCAAAATTAAAGATGTAATAATAATGTAATACTTATAACAATAACAATAACTTATTTCACCAGTAAATTGCTGTTGAACCCCAGATGGGAAAAGGGTATTTTACAATTACTGTGAATGCACCACGAGGGCTACCTGTTTTAAGTGAACGCACCGTCTGTGTTGTTTAATTTCGACCATATAAACATAGTACTACTACTAGTACTACTAGTACTACTACTGTATATCTATGAATTGCGACAGCGGCAGCTGCTGCTGCGCTGCAGAGCAGACTGTTACATCCTGTTGAAGTCCTCCACAGTGAAATACAGTCACACTTTACACTGTTTAACGTTAGCTGTCAGCATTTTACCGCTGTTTAATCCAGCTGCTAGCTAAAGGTAGGCTAACGTTACATGCTGTCAGGTTGTATTGTAAAGTCAAGCACCGAAGAGGGGCACCGGAATTTTGGTTCTTATTCGTCTCGTTACTACCGTTTAGGTTGGCACCGGTTCCCCTATTGGCACCGAATTTCGGTACCAACCCTAGTCCCTACAGAATAAAAACGTGCTTAGGCGATCGCATAATTCAACGCATAATCAGAAAAATCACAAAAAAGAGTTTTTTTGTGATTGTTGCGGGGCAAAAATCCTTGATTATGCGGCACGTTTTCTTAAGAAATGCGATGGAATATGCTATGTATGATATTTATGCAATTTTATGAGATGAAATTGCGAGAACTTGCAAAAACCGGTTTGATGAAAAAGAGAAAAAACTGTGATTATATCCACATTACTGATGGTTACTGATCTAAACTCTCATTGTGTAAATATTTTGTGAAAGCACCAATATGTAGATAATATGTACAGACTTTGGCTGATTATGCGTTGAATTATACGATCGCATAATCAGGTTTTTCTGGAGGGACTGTAAAATGAACTGCTGCCTCCTCTGTCAGCTCTAGCCCTGAACAGAAATAATCAGAGAAATCAGACCAATCACAACAGCTGGTCAGTCTGACATCATACTGCCTGAGCTCATTAATATTCATGAGCTCGCCCAGTTGGCGCTGGGTAAAGGATGCTGACAGCCAGGCTCTCATTGGCTAGCTGTTAGCCAATCCGATTGAACCAGCTTAGCTTGTTGAATATTAATGAGAACTGGCACAAATCGAGCTGAGTCTTCCTGCAGGCTTTCTACACCACGCTAGAATGGCTTGAAACAAGGTAACCAC
>NW_024375774.1:0-20209 GCF_010015445.1 Perca fluviatilis
GGGTTCGCAGGTGCGAAGTTCCTTCGGTGAGGGACCGGTCACGTTTGGTATGTAGTTTAACATTGAGGGACCCACACCGATAGGTTGGGTGCACTCTGTCATGTTGGGTGCCCCTATGTCGTAACGTGGTTAGACGGAGGTATCGGGTCCAAACGGAGATACGTCGTTCCCCCCGACCCCCAAAAACACGTTAGGGCCACGCCCGGTCCGTAGGTGCGAGTTCCTTCGGGTGAGGACCGGTCACGTTTGGTATCAAGTTTAACATTGGAGGACCCACACCGATAGGTGGGTGCACACTTCGGTCATGTTTAGGTGCCCCTATGTCGTAACGTGTTGAGACAGAGATATTGGGTCCAAACGGTGATACCGCGTCGACCCACAAAAACAACGCGGCGCGTGGCGCCCGCGACGGTGGAGTTCCGATTTGAGTGCAGGAGAGCTGGGTCTTGACAAGAGACACCCAAACCACGTTACGTCTTAAGATCCCGACTTCCCTCCGCCAAGTTGGGCCCCATTGGGTCCCATTGTAACAAGCTGGGCCCCATTGGGTAGAGCTGGGTCACATTGGAACAAGTTGGAACCCATTGAGTCCAGTTAATTGGGCATGAATGTGTTTATTGGGGCGCCAATTCACGATCCAATTAGCGCAAATCTGGGTCCCATTGGGCCCCATTGTGTACGCTGGCCCCCTCGGGTCCCATTGTAACAAGCTGGGCCACATTGGGACAAGTTGGATCCCATTGAGTCCAGATAAAAGGGCATAACTGGCTTATGTTGGGTCCACCTGGGGCCCATTGCCACAAGCTGCCATCCCATTGGGACAAGTTGGGACCCATCGCGACCGGGCCCCACTGTAACACGCTGGGCCCCGTTGGGGCGACTTGGGCCCCACTGGGCCACATTGGGACAAGTTGGATCCCATTGAGTCCAGATAAAAGGGCATAACTGGCTTATGTTGGGTCCACCTGGGGCCCATTGCCACAAGCTGGGTCCCATTGGGACAAGTTGGGACCAAGTTGGGCCGCCGTAACACGCTGGGCCCGTTAGGACGACTTGGGCCCCACTGGGCCACATTGGGACAAGTTGGATCCCATTGAGTCCAGATAAAAGGGCATAACTGGCTTATGTTGGGTCCACCTGGGGCCCATTGCTACAAGCTGGGTCCCATTGTGACAAGTTAGACCGACCCATTGGGCCCCATTGTACCCGCCTGGGCCCCGTGGGACGGGGACTTCGGGCCCCCTGGGGGCTCCCAACAAGACTGCAATCACATGATATGTGAGTGTGTGTGTGTGTGTGTGTGTGTGTGTGTGTGGGGTGACACTAGGCCCGTTCTGTAATAAATCTTTAATACTGAACTATTAACGCTGGCGTGATGTCATCATCATCATCATCATCTGTGACATCTTGTTAAGGAGGTGGCTGAACTGCTGGAGTGGAATGACATTATTGGAGGACCACCGCGAGAGGTTGGGTGCAGTCCGTCATGTTGGGCCCCATCGAGGCTTCGTGGAGTTATTTTCGGAGGGACCCGCACCGAGAGGATGGGTGCAGTCGGTCATGTTGGGCCCGGTGGGGCGCTAGGTTACTATTGGAGGGACCCCCTGGTGTGACCTCTGATATGGATATACACGAAATAAATGAATGAACAAATAAATAAATAAATAAATATACTACACATGTTTATATACAAATACATACAATATAATATGTAAAAATATGGGTAAATGAATAAATAAATAGACATATCGAAATAAATAACTAAACATACAGATATATGCGAAATAAATGAATGAATAAATATATATATATATATATATATATATAGGAAATAAATAAATAAATATCTATATGTATATAGATATATGTATATAGAAGTTCGGTCATGTGCGTGGCTCACAACAAGACTGCAATCACATGATATCTGAGTGTGTGTGTGTGTGTGTGACACTAGGTCCGTTCTGTAATAAATCTTTAATACTGAACTAGCGCTACGCGATGATGTCATCATTATCATCATCATCATCATCATCATCATCATCATCATCATCTGTGACATCTTGTTAAGGAGGTGGCTGAACTGCTGGAGTGGAATGACATTATTGGAGGGACCCGCACCGAGAGGTTGGGTGCAGTCCGTCATGTTGGGGCCCCATCAGGGGGCTCTTGGAGTTATTTTCGAGGGACCCGTACCGCGAGGATGGGTGCAGTCGGTCATGTTGGGCCCCGGTGGGGGCCTTGGAGTTACTATTGGAGGGACCCCTGGTGTGACCTCTGATATGGATATACCCGAAATAAATGAATGAACAAATAAATAAATAAATAAATATACATGTACACATGTTTATATACAAATACATACAATATAATATGTAAAAATATGGGTAAATGAATAAATAAATAGACATATACGAAATAAATAACTAAACATACAGATATATGCGAAATAAATGAATGAATAAATATATATATATATATATATATATATATATATATATATATATATATATAGGAAATAAATAAATAAATATCTATATGTATATAGATATATGTATATAGAAGTTCGGTCATGTACGTGGCTCACAACAAGACTGCAATCACATGATATCTGGAGTGTGTGTGTGTGTGTGTGACACTAGGTCCGTTCTGTAATAAATCTTTAATACTGAACTAATAACGCTGGCTGATGTCATCATTATCATCATCATCATCATCATCATCATCATCTGTGACATCTTGTCAAGGAGGTGGCTGAACTGCTGGAGTGGAATGACATTATTGGAGGACCACGCGAGAGGTTGGGTGCAGTCCGTCATGTTGGGCCCCATCGGGGGCTCTTGGAGTTATTTTCGGAGGGACCCCTTTCGAGAGGATGGGTGCAGTCGGTCATGTTGGGCCCGGTGGGGGCCTTGGAGTTACTATTGGAGGGACCCCTGGTGTGACCTCTGATATGGATATATACAAATAAATGAATGAATGAATGAACAAATAAATAAATATATATATATATATATATATTTATACACATATATACATATACACGTGTTTATATACAAATACATACAATATAATATGTTAAAAATACGGGTAAATAAATAAATTGACATATTACGAATTAAAGAACTAAATATACAGATATATGCGAAATAAATGAATGAATGAATAAATATATATATATATATATATATATGGAAATAAATGAATAAATATCTTTATGTATATAGATATATGTACATATATCTATATATAGAAGATCGTATGGTCGGGGCCGTCAAGGGCCTCCGGGGCCTCGCGGCGTGGGGGCCCCTCGAGTCGACAATACTTCTTGTGTAGCGTCGTGTGTACAGGTGAAATCTGACTTGCGAGGGACTGCATAACGATAAGTTGGGTCAAACTGGGATGCTGGTCCTCGTCCGCGGGGGCCCCGGGGGCCTCGGGGTGGGGGGGCCTCTCCAACTTACCTTGACCTGTATGTAATAAAAAACGAAGCGAACTTGACTTGTGAGGGCCCCCAAAGAGAAGTTGGGTTCGAACTGGGATCTTGGGCCACATCAGGGGCCCCCGGGGCCTCCGTGAGGGTGGGGGCCCCGGGGGGCCTCCGTGAGGACCCCTCCAACTTTATGCCGCTACCGCGTATGTGTTTTTTTTGTATATTACACTGCGTGATGAGAAGTTTGCTGCGCCGGTCGCGGTGGGGGACTTGAACTTATGTATTATATTCAATGAAAAAAAATTTCATTTGAGAGGGACCCACAAAGGGAAGTTGGGTCGGGGGCTCCGGGGGCGAGGGGGGGCACTTCAACACATGATTATTATATATGTCATATGTTACAATACATCAATAAAAAGAAAATTCATTTGAGAGGGACCCACAAAGACAAGTTGAGTCCGGTGGGCCTCCGTGCGTGGGGAGGGGGGGGGGGGGGCACTTGAACTTATGATTATTGTCAATATGTCATATTTATATTATATTCAATAAAAAAATTCTTTTGAGAGGGACCCACAAGGAGAGGTTGGGTTAATGGGCTTATGATTATTATAAATATATCATATTTAATAAATATATCATATTTATATTATCGGTTAGAGTGATAGGGACCCAAAATGTCTATCAGGGTGAATACTACGATCTTGGCCCTAAATTTTGGCCTCTGGCACCACCTGGTGTCGGGGAATTTTCCCAAAATGTTGGGTCATCCAAAGCTGGGTCCACTGCAATTCCGGAACATTTTGACACTGTTGGGCCCATTGGAATGCATGGTGGAGTTCTGTGGAGTACCATTTTCGTTAAATTGAGCCTCACTTCAATATGTCTCCATTCAAAAAATACCAAACTTCGTGTCCCGGTTCCTACCCCTAACCCTACCCTAACCCCTAACCCTAACCCTAACCCTGTTACCCCACAACCCCCTTACCTAAACTTAACCATTCTAGCACAGTGGTGCCTAAACCCAACTGTCGTTATTTGCAAAGCTGGCCTTACAATGCCGGCTTGGATAGGTGGCATTGCGAAGCCGACTTTACAAGGCCCACCCAGGGGAGCCACCCATCGGCCCACAGAAAGGGCTAACCTCCCGGGTATACATTCAGGAAAAAGGGCCCACTTACGCGACCTTGACCTCCGGTCGGTCCCGTGAACCCACACTTAAGCCCCCGCTATGGCCATTCATTTAACCCCGCGAAATATTTTTCGTGCCTGGTATACCATTTCAATATTGGGGGGGCCGGCTTTGCAATGGCGATGGCGAAATTGCTAGGCCGGCTTTACAATGGCGAAGTGAAATTGCGAGGCCGGCTTTACAATGGCGAAGTGAAATTGCTGGGCCGGCTTTACAATGGCGAAGTGAATTGCGAGGCCGGCTTTACAATGGCGAAGTGAAATTGCGAGGCCGGCTTTACAATGGCGAAGTGAAATTGCGAGGCCGGCTTTGCAATGGCGAGGTGAAATTGCGAGGCCGGCTTTACAATGGCGTAAGTGAAATTCGCGGGCCCGGGCTTTACAATGGCGGATGAAATTGCGAGGGCCGGCTTTTACAATGGCGAAGTGAAATTGCGAGGCCGGCTTTAATGTAAGCAACGTGAAATTGCGAGGCCGGCCAACATACGTTTGAGGATCATCACTTGATGATCGTGGCTATCACCCCTTACCTAGTTCCCAGGTTGACGTACATTTTCAAAGTGTCAAAACACACCTCCTTGCGAAGCCGGCATTTGCTAGATGACATTGCGAATCCGGCTTTACAATGAAACACATTTTCACACTTTGAAACTAGCTGTTGGATTCCGTAGCGAATGCGGCATATATGCTGCCACTGAACAGCATCCAACAGATTATTTAAAAGTGTCAGAAACACACTCATTGCGAAGCTGGCTTTACAATGCCAGAATGGCTAGACACACACACACCATGTGGTTCCAGTCTCGTCCAAATCTGGCCACCAGCTGGCTCCAATCGCATTGACGTATCTTGCTAATTTCACCGCATGCGGTGCATGCACCGATACATGGCATTTCCTTCAGTTAAACCGTTACGCCTCGCCGTATGAAAAAACAACACTTTGGTTCTTTTTATCATGAAAGAACAGCAAGTTTATTGTGAAGGTTCAAAACACAAAATGACCCTACCTGTATGTGTGGGCTGTTACCATTGCAGAGATTGTTACCCGTACCAACATCACATTTCATCCATTATCCCTAACCTTAACCATTCTAGCACAGTGGTGCGTAAGCACAACTGTCATTATTTGCAATGCTGGCTTCACAGTGCCAACCACCTGCTAGAAGATGCCAGACTAGCACCCACAGGTGAGGGCTGTTACCCCCCAACCCCCTTACCTAAACTTAACCATTCTAGCACAGTGGTGCCTAAACCCAACTGTCGTTGTTGGCAAGCGGCCTTACAAGGCCGGCTTGGATAGGTGGCATTCGTTTCTTGAAGCCGACAAGGAGAGGGACGGGGGGGGGGGGGGACTTACAAGCCCCAGCTATGGCCACACTTAACCCGGCACGAAATATTGCGATTGCCCTGGTATACCATTTCAATATTGCGAGGCCGGCTTTGCAATGGCGAAGTGAAATTGCTAGGCCGGCTTTACAATGGCGAAGTGAATTGCGAGCCCGGCTTTACAATGGCCGAGTAAAATTGCTGGGCCGGCTTTACAATGGCGAAGTGGTGCGAGGCCGGCTTTGGAGAAGTGAAGGTGCGAGGCGCGGCTTTGGCGAAGTGAAATTGCGAGGCCGGCTTTGCAATGGCGAGGTGAAGGTGGGAGGCCGGCTTTACAATGGCGAGTGAAGTGCGAGCCGGCTTTACAATGGCGAAGTGAAATTGCGAGGCCGGCTTTACAATGGCGAAGTGAAATTGCTAGACGGCTTTATCGCGGAGGTGAAATTGCTAGGCCGGCTTTACAATGGCGAAGTGAAATTGCGAGGCCGGCTTTACAATAGCAGCGTGAATTGCGAGACCCGGGCTTTACAATGGCGAAGTGGAGGTGCGAGGCCGGCTTTACAATGGCAACGTGAAATTGCGGAGGCCGGCTTTACAATGGCAACGTGAAATTGCTAGGCCGGCTTTACAATGGCTAAGTGAAATTGCGAGGCCGGCTTTACAGTAACAGCGTGAAATTCCGAGGCCGGCCAACACACGTTTGAGGATCATCACTTGATGATGGCTAGCATACCCCTTACCTAGTTCCCAGGTTGCGTACATTTTCAAAGTGTCAAAAACACACTCCTTGCCGAGCGGCATTTGCTAGATGACATTGCGAATCCGGCTTTACAATGAAACACATTTTCACACTTTGAAACTAGCTGTTGATTCCGTAGCGAATGCGGCATATATGCTGCCAGCGGAACAGCATCCAACAGATTATTTAAAAGTGTCAGAAACACACTCATTGCAAAGCTGGCTTTACAATGCCAGAATGGCTACACACACACACCATGTGGTTCCAGTCTCGTCAAATCTGGCCACCAGCTGGCTCCAATCGCATTGGGTATCTTGCTAATTTTCCGCGGGTGCACCGTGTACGCGCCGATACATGGCATTTCCTTCAGTTAAACCGTTACGCCTGCGCCGTATGAAAAAACAACACTTTGGTTCTTTTTATCATGAAAGAACAGCAAGTTTATTGTGAAGGTTCAAAACACAAAATGACCCTACCTGTATGTGTGGGCTGTTACCATTGCAGAGATTGTTACCCGTATCAACATCACATTTCATCCATTATCCCTAACCTTAACCATTTCTAGCAAGCGGTGGCGTAAGCACAACTGTCATTATTTGCAATGCTGGCTTCACAGTGCCAACCACCTGCTAGGAGATGCCAGACTAGCACACACAGGTGAGGGCTGTTACCCCCAACCCCTTACCTAAACTTAACCATTCTAGCACAGTGGTGCCTAAACCCAACTGTCGTTATTTGCAAGCGGCCTTACAAGGCCGGCTAGGATGGAATTAGCGTGCGAAGCCGACTTTACCAGGGCCCACCCAGGGGAGACCCACGCCACCGGCCCACAGAAAGGGCTAACCTCCCGGGTATACATTCAGGAAAAAGGGCCCACCTCAAGAGCGTTCCTTGACCTCCGGTTGGTCCCGGGAACCCACACTTAAAGCCCCTCCGCTATGGCCACACTAACCCTCGCACAAATATTTTCGTTGCCCTGGTATACCATTTCAATATTGCGGGGCCGGCTTTGCAATGGCAAAGTGAAATTGCGAGGCCGGCTTTACAATGGCGGCGAAATTGGTGCGAGGCCGGCTTTACAATGGGGCGGTTAAATTGCGAGGCCGGCTTTGCAATGGCGAGGTGAAATTGCGAGGCCGGCTTTACAATGGCGAAGTGAAATTGCGAGGCCGGCTTTACAATGGCGAAGTGAAATTGCGAGGCCGGCTTTACAATGGCGAAGTGAAATTGCAAGGCCGGCCAACACACGTTTGAGGATCATCACTTGATGATCGTGGCTATCACCCCCTTACCTAACCCTAACCTTTACCCTGTCTCTTGTCCTTCATTCCTAACTCAGTTTCTTCTTTCCTAACCCTAACCCAGTTTTCTTTTCTCTAACCTTAACCTCAGTCTTTTTATTCCTAATTCCAACCCTAGACCTCTATTTTCTAATCTTAACTTCAGTCTTTTAGCCTCTAACCTTAACCCAGTTTCTTATCCTTTAACCCTAGCTTAGTTTCTTCCTTCCTACCCTAACCTAGTTCCCTTGTCTCTAATCTTAACCTAGTTTCCTTTTTCTCCTGTCCTATTTCGGTCCTTTATTTTCTAACTTTAATCTTAGTTTCTTAGTTTCTAATTTGAATTCAGTTTCTTTCTATATCTCTTTCTCTCTCTCTCTTTCTTGCTTTCTCTTTCTCTCACTGTCCCCCCCCTTTTTTTCTTTCTTTTTTCTTTCTCTCCCCCTCTCTTTCTTCCCTCTTTCTTTTCTCCATCTCCCTTTCTTTTTTCTTTTTTCTCCATATGTATGTGTGTGTGTGTGTATGTATGTGTTTGTATGTATGTATATATGTGTGTATGGGTGTATGTATGTATTTATGTATATGTATGCATATGTATGGATATGTGTATATATGTGTATGTGTGTGTATGTATGTATGTATGTATGTATGTATGTGTGTTTATATATGTATATATATATATATATATATCTTCCTCTTCCCTCTTCTCCCTCTCCCCTCTTCTCTTTTCCCTCTTCTCTCCTCCCTTGTCCATTCCCTCCGGTAGGACCTAAACTGACTTACCTCTATTTGTCATCCAGTCTCCTTCAGCTGTCCTTGATGGGGTGAGAGTGGGGTGGGGACCTGCCTGGGATCCGGTGATTGGGCCGGGGATCTGGACCTCCGGGTGTAGTTTGTGCCGGAAGCCTCGACGCCTTCGGCGCCGAGACTTCCTTTATATCTCCCCTAACCCTTATTTTCCCATAACTTAAGCTACAGTGTTGTAATTTAGAGAAATTAAGACATGTGTGCTTATTTATCCCTCCCTGCACAGGTAACAGTAGAAAGAATGCACTAAAAATTAGCCTCTTTGAGTTACTTCTTCATAAACTCCAGTTAAACAATTAAACACACAACTTGTATTAACATTCATTCAACAAAATACCCACAGCTAGCAGTTGTGTTGAAAAGCAACATTACTTTCCATAACCAATAGATAGAATCATTAGGCAATACACAGTACTACGCTAGCCTTTTGTGGCTAATTACCCTATTAGCATATGAATACAGCACCTTAGCTAACCCGTTAGCTTTGCACTATTAGCAATAGACAGTATTAGCATCGTTCTCCTATTTTGCCCGTTTTTGAGTACTTTGTTATTTTTTTTATTTTGCAAAGTAATACATCCATGATTAGCACCGATTAGCATGGATGCTAGCGAACTCAAGGCATAGCTAGTGTTAAGGAATGACTCACCATTTTAATGGAATTCACTGCCTTTAACTCCATGACGACAGTGGATTCAGGCACAGCTCTCTTTCGTTCTATTCACAACAAAGCATAGCCAGTATTAGATAGGATTTAATTCACTAAATGTCGTTCTTTTTCTCTTACAGAGTGAATAACAACAGGCTTATACGACGTTCCGATGCAGCGCCTAAAGGGACGTGAGGAGACGTAAATATAGACAACAAGCCTAGTTGATAGCTGATTGGTCAACTTACAGACCCAAGTTCACCCATTGGCTTATTTACAAGCCCATCAAAGTTAACAATAATGACACCCCTATATTATTTTATTTTATTTTGAGACATTCGTTTTGTTTTCCAAGTTATTAAAATATGGTCAAAAGTAGTTGTAAGAGATATCGGAGAAAATAGTGGAAAACGATTTAACTTTCAATTAGCCTTGATGGGCTTGTAAATAAGCCAATGGGTGAACTCGGGTCCGTGAGCTGACCAATCAGCTATCAACTACGTTACATCAGATCTCTAGATTTACGTCTCCTCACGTCCCTTTTGGCGCTACATCGGAACGTAGGCAGCCGTTCATAACTGTAAAATACAGTTATGAACCGGAAAATGAGCATAATATGGGCGCTTTAATTGTTTAACTGGAGTTTATGGAGAAGTAACTCAAACAGGCTAATTTTTAGTGCATTCTTTCTACTGTTACCTGTGCAGGGAGGGATAAATAAGCACGCATGTCTTAATGCCTCTAAATTACAACACTGTAGCTTAAGTTATGGGAAAATAATACAATTTGAGAGATTTTTACATGCAAATTATGCAATTATATAAAGAATAGTGTTAATGTTACTAAGGTAGGTTCCATAAAACTTGAATTAGAAATGTATTTTTTGTATAAAGGTTACAAAATAATATAAATGTACTTTTGATACCTGAAAGGGATTTATATACTTTTGATACTTAAGAGAAGAAATTTAAGAAAGGTTGTACAACTGAATAGAGATTTAGATATTTCAATATGGGTTAACTAAAATATCACCTCATTTTATTTTCATTGTAGCCTAAGCAATTGATTTTATTTCTGAATATTAATTGAGAGAACTGATTTGGCCTCATCTACAGGTGGAGGAGGTGGAGATTTGAGAAGCGCTACTCACGGGAGGTCCGGTCCAGAGAGGGATATTGGATCACATTGATTCTTCAGATCCCAGAGTCTTCCAGGGGTTACAGATTCCCAGTTCAGTGGGCTGGGTGGTGAGCTACAGGATCGAGACTCAGAACTTATACGGATTGCCCTGGATTCCTTCTTCATGGTGGTAGGACAAACAGAAACCAAACTCATATGGGCCCCAACGTTGAACATCTCTGAACTCTTGTCATCAAAGAACAATTGAGCTCATAGAACTGAAAAGGGTTTCTTTTATGAGCGCACTTTATTATTTTAGTTGTTATTTTTCATACCTGTGTTTTATCTGTATGTGTGCATGCCATGTTTCTGTGTATATTAATACACTTCTCAAACTTTATCCTAGTTTCCTAGTCTCTTTATTGATGTTCAGTTCTCTGGCTCTTAACAATCTAGTTTTCTTCTGGTTCTGGTCCAAATTCACATTGATATCAACTACATAACACTACTACGAGCTATTTCATAAATGTACATTCTTACTACATCGTAATAAGGGTTACAAATACTTTTTTTACTTGTGTTTCTGTTGTATCTGCTAGCCTTTGCAACTCATTTATAAATGCTTTGTAAAGCATAGCAAGTCCTCACTTTAGATGGGCTCACATCATGTAGTCAACTAATCAGTAGTAACTCATGAGTTAATCATGGATTGATGTGTTGGTAAGTGTTTGTTAAAGACGCATTAACACACTAACTATCCATAGGCATATTTCTGAAGGCATGTCCAAATAGAACAATACATGTGTGTGTCCAGGTTCTGTTAGCCTTTGGAACTCATTTATAAATGCTTCGTAAAGCATAGAAAGTACTCACTTTAGATGGGCTCACACAATATACTTAACTAACCAGTAGTAACTCATGAGTTAATCATGGATTGATGTGTTGGTAAGTGCTTGTTAAAGTTGCATTAACACTAACTATCCTTAGGCATATTTCTGAAGGCATGTCCAAATAGAACAATACATGTGTGTGTCCAGGTTCTGTTAGCCTTTGGAACTCATTTATAAATGCTTTGTAAAGCATAGAAAGTACTCACTTTAGATGGGCTCACACAGTATACTTAACTAACCAGTAGTAACTCATGAGTTAATCATGGATTACATTATTGGTAAGTGTTTGTAACAGATGTGTTTACACCCCAGCTATTAGTTTAGGCCTTTTTCTAAATCATAACATTGTATTTAAGAAATGAACAAATGTAAGTCTAGATAGTCTGTTAATCATTAACTTCCTAGCTATAAACAACCTTTTACGTTCCTGAGTACCTAGTTGATAATGGTAAAATTACTTAATTTACAAATGGTTAATGCATCATGTAGGAATTATTAAAAAAATATACTGATAAACCTTTTACATGGGCTTACTTACTATGGACCAACCATTTACTAACTGCATTTACAAATGCTTTACTGATTAGAATGAATGTAGGAACTATGCTTTACAAATGATAAACAAATTAATTACTACTAGTTTGTAGATAGTTTATAAAGGGAAAATTATTTAATTTACTAATGGTTTTTGCAATACTTAGAAAGTGTCTATGTATACTTCTATGTATAAACATAATTTTCGAGAGCCTTATTTACTATGAAAAAACCATTTATGAGTGTGTATACAAATGCTTTATTCATGAGAATTAACATAGGAGCATTGCTTTACAAATGATGAACAAAGCATTTAGCAATAGTTAGTAACTGGTTTATAAAGGGAAAATTATTTAATTTACTAATGGTTTTTGCAATACTTAGAAAGTGTCAAACTTCTGTTTATAAACAATTTTCGAGAGCCTTATTATGAACAAACCATTTATGAGTGTTTATACACATGCTTTATTCATGAGAATTAACATAGGAGCAGTGCTTTACAAATGATGAACAAAGCATTTAGCTATAGTTAGTAACTGGTTTATAATGGGAAAATTATTTCATTTACAAATGGTTGTTTCATTATTTGTTAAGTATAAATCATGTACTTACAAACATATTTTTCAAGATAGGCTTATTTACTATGAACAAACAATTTATAACTATGTGAACAAATGCTTTAGTGATGATGAGTTATGTAAGAACAATTAATTAATAATGATGAACAAACCATTAACTAATAGGCTTGTTTACTATGAACAAACATGTATAACTGCGTGAACAAATACTTTACTCATGATGAACTATGTATAAACAATTAATAAGTAATAAGGAACAAACCATTAACTAATAGTTAACTACAGCTTAATAAATGATGAATTATGGATAGTTATTATAAAGTGCTACCCATAACTGATTAGCAACTACCTTCTCAAGGATCTTGGATAGAAAGGGAAGGTTAGATATAGGTCTATAGTTTGCTAAGATGTCAGGATCGAGGGTGTTTTTTTTCAGAAGAGGTTTTATCACAGCTATTTTAAATGACTGCGGTACATAACCTGTTAATAAGGACATATTGATCATATCTAGTAATGAAGTGTTAACCACGGGTAACGCTTCTTTGAGTAGTCTCGTTGGGATGGGATCTAAGAGACAGGTAGATGGCTTAGCTGAGGATATCTTTAACATTAATTGTTGAAGGTCTATAGGATAAAAGCAGTCTAAGTATATGTCGGGAATAGTCGTTCTTTCTAGCGTTCCTGCGTTTAAAGATGAACCGTTAGAAGTTGAGGGCAAAAGGTGATAGATTTTATCTCTAATTGTTATAATTTTATCATTAAAGAAGCTCATGAAGTCATCACTAGTCAGAGCTAGAGGAATAGATGGCTCAGTAGAGCTGTGACTATCTGTCAGCCTGGCTACAGTGCTGAAAAGAAACCTTGGGTTGTTCTTATTTTCTTCTATTAGTGATGAGTAATAGTCTGATCTGGCCTTTCTTAGGTTCTTCCTATAGGTTTTGAGACTTTCTTGCCAATCCGAACGAGATTCTTCCACTTTGGTGGAAAGCCTTTTACTTTCGAGGTTTCGCGAGATTTGTTTTAATTTGTGAGTTTGGGAGTTATACCAAGGTGCTAGTTTCCTTTGCTTAATCATCTTCTTTTTCAGGGGAGCAACGGAGTCTAAAGTCGTCCGTAGGCAGGTCGTAGCACCATCTACAAATGTATCAATTTGAGAGGGACTGAGGTTAACATAAAGGTCCTCTGTTATGTTAAGGCATGACAAAGAGTTAAATGCTGTTGGAATATCTTCCTTAAATTTAGCTATAGCACTGTCAGATAGGCATCTAGTGTAGAAGTTCTTATCTAATTTAGTGTAGTCAGGTAGTAAGAATTCGAAAGTAATTAAAGAATGATCTGATAATACCGAATTCTGCGGAAATATTATTAAATCCTCAATTTCAATACCATATGCCAGCACAAGGTCGAGGGTGTGGTTAAAACAGTGCGTCGCCTTGTGCACACTCTGACTGAAACTGATTGAATCCAATAATGAGTTGAAAGCAGTGCTAAGGCTATCATTGTCAACGTCCACATGGATATTAAAATCACCTACAATAAGTACTTTGTCTGATTTAAGGACTAAACATGATAAAAACTCAGATAAATATTCAGAATACCGACCTGGAGCCCTGTAAATAACAACGAATATAATTGGCTGTAATGTTTTCCATTTTGGATGTTGAAGATTAAGAACAAGACTCTCAAACGAGTTATAATTTAGTTTACGTTTAGGATTAATTAACAGGCTTGAATCAAAGATGGCTGCAACTCCCCCTCCTCGGCCTGAGCCTCTAGGAATTTGAGTATTAATATGACTGGGAGGATTGGCTTCATTTAGACTGATATATTCTTCATGGCCCAGCCAAGTTTCAGTAAGACAAAATTAATCAATTTTATTATTTGATATCAAATTGTTTACCAATACTGCTTTAGAAGACAGAGATCTAATATTTAATAGTCCACATCTAATTTTCCTATTTTGTTCTATTGTTGCAGTCTTTTTAATTCTAATTAGGTTGTTAAATATAGCGCATCTTTTGTTTACCTTTGATTTAACCGATTTGAGCCAGGGGAAAGACACCGTGCTTATTAGACTATGAGTGGGCGACTGCTCCAACGGAAGCACAGAGGGGCGCGTAGCACTGCACCTCTGATTACTAATATCAAACTTGGGTTGTCATAGTTTATGACCGATAATAGACTCAGTCAGATTTTTTGATATGAGAGCGGCTCCGTCCCAGGTGGGATGTCACCGTCACAGTCACCCACTCGCCCGGCTGCTAAGGGTCTGCCGGGGGACTGCTAGCAGAAGCTATAGTATGTTGGCCCGCATCAACTATGTGGCGCTGGCTAGCTACGGAAGCATATGATTCTGATTCCATGATGCGGAGCCGTACCTCAAACTCACTAAGCCTTGCCTCCAGAGCAGCGAATATACTACATTTATTACATGTATCGTTACCACTAAAGGAGGCAGAGGAATAGCTAAACATTTGACACACAGATCTAGAGAGCGCAGGGAGGGAGAGGAATTAACCATTGCTAATGGCTAAGCTAAAGTAGCTAACAGCGTTTTAACAACTGTAAGATCAGCGAGGCAGTCGCTGTAAGGGAAGCGAAGTATAAGTGCTTGAGTAGAACAATTGTAATTAAAATGCAATCCAGGCAAATAGCCGCTAACTTAGACAATAAAGCAGAGTTGAGTAAGTTTTTGCTGGAGCAGCAAACTAGCGTTTGGAACACAGGAACACCGGAAGTGACAATACGCTTACCGTCCACGTCAGCACGTCAGTCCAGTCCACGTCAGCACGTCAGCATGTCAGTCCAGTCCACGTAGGTAGTTTGTTTTGTAAAATACATACATATTGTTCAGGTGTAAGCATGAATTAATTAGCCATATGGATACTTTACTCATTGCCTCAGTCAATTGTTGTGCAGCTTGTTGTTTATTTTTAGCATGCACATAGAGGACTGTGTCATCTGCATACATTTGTAAATGTACAGATGAACAAACACTGGACAGGTCATTTATAGAGAGACTGAACAGAAGAGGGACCAATATAGAGCCTTGAGGGACACCCATTTTACAGTTTAGATATGTAGATTGAGTGTTGTTAATGCGTGTGCTTTGTTTTCTGTCACTTAAGTGTTATTTCATCCATTTAATTGCATTACCACAAAAATTTTAATATGATAGTTTTGACATAAGAACGTCATGATCGACAGTGTCAAATGCTTTTTTTAAATCTAAAAATATTGCGCCCACCACGCCTCCTTTATCTAGATTCATTTTGATGTTCTCGATAAAAAAGCAGTTGGCTGTTTCTGTGGAGTGATTACTTCGAAAGCCAAACTGCATTGGGTGCAGTGGTATATGGCCTTTACTAAGATAAGTAGTCAGCTGTTTCGCCACCCATTTCTCTGCTACCTTGGATATTACAGGTAGTATACTGATAGGCCTGTAGTTCTCCACCAGTGTTTTATCACTGGCCTTGAAAATGGGGGTTACCACAGCTGTTTTCCAGGAGCTTGGGAAAATACCTTGTTTAATTGATTGATTGATTAAATGTGTAAGAGGTTTGATTAATGACAGTTTATGAGTTTTTTAAAATACAGAATCAAGAGTTCCTTAATGAATTCATGGTATTCTCTACCTCAAATTCACTAATTTCCTCAATTCTAAAAACAGGTTTGTCAATATCAATAGGAATGCTCACTATATTACTAGCAATGCCATTCTGTGTCAATTCCTCAACTGATTGAATAAAAAAATTGTTAAAAGTGCTTGCTATAATATCGTCTTCTCTGGTTATGATTCCATTTAATTTCAGTTCAAGTGGCGGTGCGCAATGCTGAATATCTTTCCCAATTAATTTATTAAGATTGTCCATCCATCCATCTTCATCCGCTTATCCAGTGTCGGGTCGCGGGGGGAGCAGCTCCAGCAGGGGACCCCAAACTTCCCTTTCCCGAGCAACATTAACCAGCTCCGACTGGGGGATCCTGAGGTGTTCCCAGGCCAGGTTGGAGATATAATCCCTCCACCTAGTCCTGGGTCTTCCCCGAGGCCTCCTCCCAGTTGGACGTGCCTGGAACACCTCCCTAGGGAGGCGCCCAGGGGGCATCCTTACCAAATGCCTGAACCACCTCAACTGGCTCCTTTCGACGCGAAGGAGCAGCGGCTCTACTCCGAGCTCCTCACGGATGACTGAGCTTCTCACCCTATCTCTAAGGGAGACGCCAGCCACCCTCCTGAGGAAACCCATTTCGGCCGCTTGTACCCTGGATCTCGTTCTTTCGGTCATGACCCAGCCTTCATGACCATAGGTGAGGGTAGGAATGAAAACTGACCGGTAGATCGAGAGCTTTGCCTTCTGGCTCAGCTCTCTTTTCGTCACAACGGTGCGATAAATTGAATGTAATACCGTACCCGCTGCGCCGATTCTCCGACCAATCTCCCACTCCATTATCCCCTCACTCGCGAACAAAACCCCAAGGTACTTGAACTCCTTCACTTGGGGTAAGGACTCATTCCCTACCTGGAGTTAGCACTCCATCGGTTTCCTGCTGGGAACCATGGCCTCAGATTTAGAGGTGCTGATCCTCATCCCAACCGCTTCACACTCGGCTGTGAACCTATCCAGTGAGTGCTGAAGGTCGCAGGCCGATGATGCCATCAGGACCACATCATCTGCAAAGACCTTGACTGCAGGACTCCAGTCAAGGTCTCCAAGAAGGCCGAATACTCCGAACTCCTGTTTGCTGCATATGCACAAACAACAGTCAGAGTTTTCCCCCCCACAACCCACAGGCGTAGGGAGGCGACCCTCTCGTCCACCGGGGTAAACTCCAACGTAGCGGCGCTCAGCCGGGGGCTTGTGAGTATCCCCACACCCGCCTGGCGCCTCACACCCTGGGCAACTCCGGAGAAGAAAAGAGTCCAACCCCTATCCAGGAGTATGGTTCCAGAACCGAGACGTGCGTAGAGGTAAGCCCCACCAGATCTAACCGGTAGCGCTCCACCTCCCGCACCAGTTCCGGCTCCTTCCCCCACAGAGAGGTGACGTTCCACGTCCCCAGAGCCAGCGTCTGCTGCCTGGGTCTGGTCCGTCGAGGCCCCTGACCTTCCCTGCAACCCATTTGGCAGCGCACCCGACCCCAGCGGTTCCTCCCACAGGTGGTGGGCCCATGGGCTGGAGAGATGGGAGCCACGTAGCTTTTTTCGGGCTGTGCCCGGCCGGGCTCCGTGGCAAACCCGGTCACCAGACGCTCGCTGACGAGCCCTCCGTCTGGGCCTGGCTCCAGATGGGGCCCCAGGCTTCCTCCGGGCAGGGTCACTCCATCTCTACCTCGTTGTGTCATAGGGTTTTTTAACCATTCTTTGTCTGGCCCCTCACCTGAGACCACTTTGCCTTGGGAGACCCTACCAGGAGCACAAAGCTCCAGACAACACAGCCCTCAGGGTCATAGAGACACACAAACCTCTCCACCACGATAAGGTGATGGTTCCCGGAGAGGTATTAAGATTGTTCCAAATTAATTTCCCATCTCTCTTTGCATCATCAACTGCTTTTATATAGAAATCTGCTTTGGCTTTCCTTATATTCCTTACTACTCTATTTCTGAGGGATGTATAACTATACCAGTCACTTCTAAGTCCTGACTTAAATGCAATCTTTAGTGAGGAATCTCTGTCCCTCATCTGTTTCCAGAGAGCCTCATTGAGCCAAGGTGGAGAATTTTTCGGTCTTGGTCATTGTTCTGCTATATGAGTATATTATAGTATTAACAGTGCTTGAAAACAGATTGCAACTGTTTTCTACAGTGCCTTGCGAATGTATTCGGCCCCCTTGAACTTTTCGACCTTTTGCCACATTTCAGGCCTCAAACATAAAGATATAAAACTGTAATTTTTTGTGAAGAATCAACAACAAGTGGGTCCCAATTATGAAGTGGAACGAAATTTATTGGATATTTCAAACCTTTTAAACAAATAAAAAACTGAAATATTGGGCGTGCAAAATTATTCAGCCCCCTTAAGTTAATACTTTGTAGCGCCACCTTTTGCTGCGATTACAGCTGTAAGTCGCTTGGGGTATGTCTCTATCAGTTTTGCACATCGAGAGACTGACATTTTTGCCCATTCCTCCTTGCAAAACAGCTCGAGCTCAGTGAGGTTGGATGGAGAGCGTTTGAACAGCAGTTTTCAGTTCTTTCCACAGATTCTCGATTGGATTCAGGTTTGATTGGACTTTGACTTGGCCATTCTAACACCTGGATATGTTTATTTGTGAACCATTCCATTGTAGATTTTGCTTTATGTTTTGGATCATTGTCTTGTTGGAAGACAAATCTCCGTCCCAGTCTCAGGTCTTTTGCAGACTCCATCAGGTTTTCTTCCAGAATGGTCCTGTATTTGGCTCCATCCATCTTCCCATCAATTTTAACCAGCTTCCCTGTCCCTGCTGAAGAAAAGCAGGCCCAAACCATGATGCTGCCACCACCATGTTTGACAGTGGGGATGGTGTGTTCAGGGTGATGAGCTGTGTTGCTTTTACGCCAAACAGCGTTTTGCATTGTTGCCAAAAGTTCGATTTTGGTTTCATCTGACCAAAGCACCTTCTTCCACATGTTTGGTGTCTCCCAGGTGGCTTTTGGCAAACTTTAAACGACACTTTTATGGATATCTTTAAGAAATGGCTTTCTTCTTGCCACTCTTCCCCATAAAGGCCAGATTTGTGCAGTATACGACTGATTGTTGTCCTATGGACAGAGTCTCCCACCTCAGCTGTAGATCTCTGCAGTTCATCCAGAGTGATCATGGGCCTCTTTGCTGCATCTCTGATCAGTCTTCTCATTGTATGAGCTGAAAGTTTAGAGGGACGGCCGGGTCTTCGTAGATTCGTAGTGGTCTGATACTCCTTCCATTTCAATATTATCGCTTGCACAGTGCTCCTTGGGATGTTTAAAGCTTGGGAAATCTTTTTGTATCCAAATCCAGCTTTAAACTTCTCCACAACAGTATCTCGGACCTGCCTGGTGTGTTCCTTGTTCTTCATGATGCTCTCTGCGCTTTACACGGACCTCTGAGACTATCACAGAGCAGATGCATTTATACGGAGACTTGATTACACACAGGTGGATTCTATTTATCATTATTAGTCATTTAGGTCAACATTGGATCATTCAGAGATCCTCACTGAACTTCTGGAGAGTAGTTTGCTGCACTGAAAGTAAAGTAAGGCTGAATAATTTTGCACGCCCACTTTTTCAGTTTTTTATTTGTTAAAAAAGTTTGAAATAGCCAATGAATTTCGTTCCACTTCATAATTGGGACCCACTTGTTGTTGATTCTTCACAAAAAATTACAGTTTTATATCTTTATGTTTGAGGCCTGAAATGTGGCAAAAGGTCGAAACGTTCAAGGGGGCCGAATACTTTCGCAAGGCACTGTATATCTTCAATAGCCAAAAGATCAGTCCAGTCGATATCATTTAAAGCAGATTTGAATTTGTCCATATCATTTTTAGGAATACTCGGATGATAGTGTTTCACTGCACTGTAAAAAAGGATCTGATGAATAAGTTATAGTAACTGTTTTCTATAATTTACCTCCACTTACCATAATGAGTTATGAAATTTCGACTTCATTTCATGAGTTATTACTATTTCAACTCAAGTTTGTAAG
>NW_024375775.1:0-20497 GCF_010015445.1 Perca fluviatilis
CAGGATATGAACACCTGTTTCCTGGGTGAAAGTCTTGTGTTTTCTCCTTAACTTCTTCAGGACATGAACACCTGTTTCCTGGGTGAAAGTCTTGTGTTTTCTCCTTAACTTCTTCAGAACATGAACACCTGTTTCCTGGGTGAAAGTCTTGTGTTTTCTCCTTAACTTCTTCAGAACATGAACACCTGTTTCCTGGGTGAAAGTCTTGTGTTTTCTCCTTAACTTCTTCAGGACATGAACACCTGTTTCCTGTGTGAAAGTCTTGTGTTTTCTCCTTAACTTCTTCCAGGACATGAACACCTGTTTCTTGGGTGAAAGTCTTGAATTTTCTCCTTAACTTTTTCCAGGACATGAACACCTGTTTCCTGGGTGAAAGTCTTGTGTTTTCTCCTTAACTTCTTCAGGACATGAACACCTGTTCCTGGGTGAAAGTCTTGAATTTTCTCCTTAACTTTTTCCAGGACATGAACACCTGTTTCTTGGGTGAAAGTCTTGAATTTTCTCCTTAACTTTTTCCAGGACATGAACACCTGTTTCCTGGGTGAAAGTCTTGTGTTTTCTCCTTAACTTCTTCAGGACATGAACACCTGTTTCCTGGGTGAAAGTCTTGTGTTTTCTCCTTAACTTCTTCAGGACATGAACACCTGTTTCCTGGGTGAAAGTCTTGTGTTTTCTCCTTAATTTCTTCAGAACATGAACACCTGTTTCCTGGGTGAAAGTCTTGTTTTCTCCTTAACTTCTTCAGAACATGAACACCTGTTTCCTGGGTGAAAGTCTTGTGTTTTCTCCTTAACTTCTTCCAGGACATGAACACCTGTTTCCTGGGTGAAAGTCTTGTGTTTTCTCCTTAACTTCTTCCAGGATATGAACACCTGTTTCCTGGGTGAAAGTCTTGTGTTTTTCTCCTTAACTTCTTCAGGACATGAACACCTGTTTCCTGGGTGAAAGTCTTGTGTTTTCTCCTTAACTTCTTCAGAACATGAACACCTGTTTCCTGGGTGAAAGTCTTGTGTTTTCTCCTTAACTTCTTCAGGACATGAACACCTGTTTCCTGGGTGAAAGTCTTGTGTTTTTCTCCTTAACTTCTTCAGGACATGAACACCTGTTTCCTGTGTGAAAGTCTTGTGTTTTCTCCTTAACTTCTTCCAGGACGAACACCTGTTTCGGTTGGGTGAAAGTCTTGAATTTTCTCCTTAACTTTTTCCAGGACATGAACACCTGTTTCCTGGGTGAAAGTCTTGTGTTTTCTCCTTAACTTCTTCAGGACATGAACACCTGTTCCTGGGTGAAAGTCTTGAATTTTCTCCTTAACTTTTTCCAGGACATGAACACCTGTTTCTTGGGTGAAAGTCTTGAATTTTCTCCTTAACTTTTTCCAGGACATGAACACCTGTTTCCTGGGTGAAAGTCTTGTGTTTTCTCCTTAACTTCTTCAGGACATGAACACCTGTTTCCTGGGTGAAAGTCTTGTGTTTTCTCCTTAACTTCTTCAGGACATGAACACCTGTTTCCTGGGTGAAAGTCTTGTGTTTTTCTCTTTAACTTCTTCAGAACATGAACACCTGTTTCCTGGGTGAAAGTCTTGTTTTCTCCTTAACTTCTTCAGAACATGAACACCTGTTTCCTGGGTGAAAGTCTTGTGTTTTCTCCTTAACTTCTTCCAGGACATGAACACCTGTTTCCTGGGTGAAAGTCTTGTGTTTTCTCCTTAACTTCTTCAGGACATGAACACCTGTTTCCTGGGTGAAAGTCTTGTGTTTTCTCCTTAACTTCTTCAGAACATGAACACCTGTTTCCTGGGTGAAAGTCTTGTTTTCTCCTTAACTTCTTCAGAACATGAACACCTGTTTCCTGGGTGAAAGTCTTGTGTTTTCTCCTTAACTTCTTCCAGGACATGAACACCTGTTTCTTGGGTGAAAGTCTTGAATTTTCTCCTTAACTTCTTCAGGACATGAACACCTGTTTCCTGGGTGAAAGTCTTGTGTTTTCTCCTTAACTTCTTCCAGGACATGAACACCTGTTTCGTGGGTGAAAGTCTTGTGTTTTCTCCTTAACTTCTTCAGGACATGAACACCTGTTTCCTGGGTGAAAGTCTTGTGTTTTCTCCTTAACTTCTTCAGGACATGAACAACTGTTTCCTGGGTGAAAGTCTTGTGTTTTCTCCTTAACTTCTTCAGGACATGAACACCTATTTCTTGGATGAAAGTCTTGTGTTTTCTCCTTAACTTCTTCAGGACATGAACACCTGTTTCCTGGGTGAAAGTCTTGTGTTTTCTCCTTAACTTCTTCAGGACATGAACACCTGTTTCCTGGGTGAAAGTCTTGTGTTTTCTCCTTAACTTCTTCAGGACATGAACACCTGTTTCCTGGGTGAAAGTCTTGTGTTTTCTCCTTAACTTCTTCAGGACATGAACACCTGTTTCCTGGGTGAAAGTCTTGTGTTTTCTCCTTAACTTCTTCAGGACATGAACAGCTGTTTCCTGGGTGAAAGTCTTGTGTTTTCTCCTTAACTTCTTCCAGGACATGAACACCTGTTTCCTGGGTGAAAGTCTTTACAGTAAGAAATATGTGGCATACATACCAACTACAGTGCTGCACTTTTTAGAAAATATATGCATGAGGATTGAAAACAAGGAGAAGAGAAAGGTGAAGGAAGGATGGGAGGATTCAGGAGATGAAGGAGGGAGGGAAGGGTGTAGGAAGCGAGGGAGTGTTGGAGGTATATTTAGCGTGACAGATTGCGTTTGAGGCTCTCCATCTCTTTATCCCTCCGCTCCCATCAACACCTTTATTGATAGACAAGACGGAGAGAGGAAGTATTTTTAATGTCCTGTTTTCTATACTTTCACAAAGTGTGAAGTCGTTGTTTAGCATCACTGACGAGGGCGAAGCAGACACAGGGTCCATGTTGGTGCACGCACACACACACACACACACACACATAGATACACACACACAGACACACACACACACACACATAGATACACACACAGACACACACACACACATAGATACACACACAGACACACACACACACACACACACACACAGACACACACACACATACACACACACACACAGACACACACACACACAGACACACATAGATACACACACACAGAAACACACACACGCGCGCACACACACACAGATACACACACACAGACAGACACACACACACACACACACACACACATAGATACACACACAGACACCAGACACACACACACACACACACACACACACACACACACATAAATACACACACACACAGATACACACACACAGACAGACAGACACACACACACACACACACAGATACACACACAGACACCAGACACACACACACAGATACACACACACAGATACACACACACGCACGGTTGCAGTTCCAACAGAGTTCCACTGGGGGTGATCGCGGTCCAGTGCTAAATGAATGGGACTCTATGGAGCTAGAGGGCTAAATGAATGGGAGTCTATGGAGCTAGATGGCTAAATGAATGGGAGTCTATGGAGCTAGACGGCTAAATGAATGGGAGTCTATGGAGCTAGATGCTAAATGAATGGGAGTCTATGGAGCTAGACGGCTAAATGAATGGGAGTCTATGGAGCTAGATGCTAAATGAATGGGGAGTCTATGGAGCTAGATGCTAAATGAATGGGAGTCTATGGAGCTAGATGCTAAATGAATGGGAGTCTATGGAGCTAGACGGCTAAATGAATGGGAGTCTATGGAGCTAGATGCTAAATGAATGGGAGTCTATGGAGCTAGACGGCTAAATGAATGGGAGTCTATGGAGCTAGATGGCTAAATGAATGGGAGTCTATGGAGCTAGATGGCTAAATGAATGGGAGTCTATGGAGCTAGACGGCTAAATGAATGGGAGTCTATGGAGCTAGACGGCTAAATGAATGGGAGTCTATGGAGCTAGATGGCTAAATGAATGGGAGTCTATGGAGCTAGACGGCTAAATGAATGGGAGTCTATGGAGCTAGAAGGCTAAATGAATGGGAGTCTATGGAGCTAGACGGCTAAATGAATGGGAGTCTATGGAGCTAGACGGCTAAATGAATGGGAGTCTATGGAGCTAGATGCTAAATGAATGGGAGTCTATGGAGCTAGACGGCTAAATGAATGGGAGTCTATGGAGCTAGATGCTAAATGAATGGGAGTCTATGGAGCTAGATGGCTAAATGAATGGGAGTCTATGGAGCTAGACAGCTAAATGAATGGGACTCTATGGAGCTAGACAGCTAAATGAATGGGACTCTATGGAGCTAGACAGCTAAATGAATGGGAGTCTATGGAGCTAGGCGCGCTAAATGGAGGGAGTCTATGGAGCTAGATGGCTAAATGAATGGGAGTCTATGGAGCTAGGCGGCTGGCTAAATGAATGGGAGTCTATGGAGCTAGATGGCTAAATGAATGGGAGTCTATGGAGCTAGACGGCTAAATGAATGGGAGTCTATGGAGCTAGATGCTAAATGAATGGGAGTCTATGGAGCTAGACGGCTGGCTAAATGAATGGGAGTCTATGGAGCTAGATGGCTAAATGAATGGGAGTCTATGGAGCTAGACAGCTAAATGAATGGGAGTCTATGGAGCTAGACAGCTAAATGAATGGGAGTCTATGGAGCTAGATGGCTAAATGAATGGGAGTCTATGGAGCTAGACAGCTAAATGAATGGGAGTCTATGGAGCTAGACAGCTAAATGAATGGGAGTCTATGGAGCTAGATGCTAAGTGTGTCTCTTTCGCCTGATTGTCGTTGAGAAATCTCAGATTTGATTGTAGTTTTTGCAAGTTCAACGTGGGTTATCGGTCGAAAGTTGAATGACAGGTACTTGTGTCCTTTTGATTTCTTACAGGGTGAGTCGTCGTTGCCCATAACACGCTAGCATTCTGCTAATGGATGCCGATTGGTCAGCGAAGGACTGATTACGATCGGAGATCCAGCTTGATGGCATCCAAAGCAGAGCCTGAATGTCAGAGTGAATATTTTGGCGTGATCTTTAAAACATCAGCAAACCTCTTTCTAGCACATGTATTAACAGAGACTAACCTATCAGCTGTGTTGTATTAACAGAGACTAACCTATCAGCTGTGTTGTATTAACAGAGACTAACCTATCAGCTGTGTTGTATTAACAGAGACTAACCTATCAGCTGTGTTGTATTAACAGAGAGAGACTAACCTATCAGCTGTGTTGTATTAACAGAGACTAACCTATCAGCTGTGTTGTATTAACAGAGACTAACCTATCAGCTGTGTTGTATTAACAGAGAGAGACTAACCTATCAGCTGTGTTGTATTAACAGAGACTAACCTATCAGCTGTGTTGTATTAACAGAGACTAACCTATCAGCTGTGTTGTATTAACAGGGAGAGACTAACCTATCAGCTCTGTTGTATTAACAGAGTATAACCTATCATTTCGAATGTACATTCAAATTACTAGACAAGAAATTATATCCTGAGAAAAGTGAGTTTTGAGGGGTACAGCTCCATAGAGTCCCATTCATTCTGTACTGGCCTGTGAGCGCCCCCTATATGGATCTCTGGTGGAACTGCAACCAGTTCAGAAGCCGGAAGTAACGAGGGAGTGGCACTTCTTCCCTTATTAGAAATTATTTGGTTTTGTAGGGCACTAGCTCAGTTAGGCAGACTTTTATTTTGAAATCAATGACTCCCGACATGGTTTTGTCTAGGGCACTAGCTCAGTTAGGCAGACTTTTATTTTGAAATCAATGACTCCCGACATGGTTTTGTCTAGGGCACTAGCTCAGTTAGGCAGACTTTTATTTTGAAATCAATGACTCCTGACATGGTTTTGTCTAGGGCACTAGCTCAGTTAGGCAGACTTTTATTTTGAAATCAATGACTCCTGACATGGTTTTGTCTAGGGCACTAGCTCAGTTAGGCAGACTTTTATTTTGAAATCAATGACTCCTGACATGGTTTTGTCTAGGGCACTAGCTCAGTTAGGCAGACTTTTATTTTGAAATCAATGACTCCTGACATGGTTTTGTCTAGGGCACTAGCTCAGTTAGGCAGACTTTTATTTTGAAATCAATGACTCCTGACATGGTTTTGTCTAGGGCACTAGCTCAGTTAGGCAGACTTTTATTTTGAAATCAATGACTCCTGACATGGTTTAATCCACTCCATGATGTTTCGTCCTCCACAGCGCTGCTTTCAGCGGCAGGATTACGGAGGCCGCAGCGCTCACACTGAAGCTCTTTGTGAGGTTCCCAAAATATCAGATCGCCTGCTCGGTTACCTGACGATGTCACTAATCTGCTGCTAAGTGCTTAAGCAGCTCTGCCGGCTAATATCGGCCTCGGGAGCAGCGCTTGACTCGATTGTTTACATGTTATCACTTTCAGTTTCAGCGTATGGTGGCCCTGAGGGCTCAACACACTGCAAACAGCTAAGAAAACACACGAAAACAGACCAGGCTGCTCTCATGAACACATA
Organism: Perca fluviatilis; assembly: GCF_010015445.1. Lineage (NCBI taxonomy): Eukaryota > Metazoa > Chordata > Actinopteri > Perciformes > Percidae > Perca > Perca fluviatilis. Next base: position 6,479 of record NW_024375775.1, read on the forward strand.
CAGGCGTAATTTACACAAGTTTTTGTGGCTTATTTTAACGTTTTCGCGTTTTCAGTGATTTGTCTCTTTTTTCGAGTTATTTTTTAAAGTTTTTTGTCTTTTTTTTTGAGTAATTTTTTGAGTTTTTTGGCTCTTCTTTTCAACGTTTTTGTCTCTTTTTTCGAGTAATTTTTTGTCTCTTTTTCAACCTGTTTGTCTTTTTTGAGTAATTCTTTTTAGTTTTTTGTCTCTTTTTTACAACCTGTTTGTCTCTTTTTTTGAGTCATTTTTTGTCTCTTTTTTGGAGTCATTTTTTGTCTCTTTTTTGAGTAATTTTTAGATTTTTTTGGCTCTTCTTTTCAACGTTTTTGGCTCTTTTTTCGAGTATTTTTTTGTTACTTTAAAAAATAAAACATTATTGTATTTCCATGTTTTTGTCTCTTCTCTCAATCCATGCAGACATGTCCCGGGACCTCCCTAGATAGTTGGAGAATTATTTGTCTCTTTTTTCGAGTAATTTTTTTGTCTCTTTTTTGAGTAATTTTTTGTCTCTTTTTACAACCTGTTTGTCTCTTTTTTCGAGTAATTTTTTAAAGTTTTTTGTCCTTTTTTTTGAGTAATTATTTGTCTTTTTGAGTAATTTTTTAAAGTTTTTTGTCTCTTTTTTTGAGTAATTATTTGTCTCTTTTTTTCAACCTGTTTGTCTCTTTTTTGAGTAATTTTTTGTCACTTTAAAAAAAAAAAAAAATTATTTGTTTGTTTTATTATGTTTTTGTCTCTTCTCTCAATCCATGCAGAGATGTCCCGGGACCTCGCTAGATAGTTGGAGATCTCAACCCCCCTCCCCCCCCCCAGTCTTGAACCCACAGTCAGGCCCTTATACGAACCATTCAGAGGCATGAAGTAGTGTACTGTAATTTGTACGTATTCTGTGTATTCCAGCGCTTCTCAAAGTCCGGACCGAGGTCTGGACTTTGGATCCAGAGCTGGATCCGGACCTTGTGTCATGAACTCAAAACCTTATAAAAGTGTAGCGTGATGGTTAAGAAAAAGAACTTAGTTACATTCCCGTGGACGCACAAACACGCACACACACACACACACACACACACACACACACACACACACACACACACACACACATACACACACACACACACATAACCACACACACACATGCGCTTACACGCACACACACCGCACACACGCGCACACACACACATAACACACGCACGCATAGCACACACACACACACACACATACACACACACACACACACATACACACACACACGTACACATACACATAGCACACCGACACGACGCACACATATACACGCATACACTTATACACACACACATACACAAACAGCCACACCCACAACACACACGCATAAACACACAGACACCGCCGCACACAAAAACACATACACACACATATACCACAAATACACTGCACCACACAACGCTTACGTTACACCACCCGCATACACACACCGCGCTGACGTACACACACAAACAGACGCACACACACACACTTACAACAGACTCATACACACACAGACACACATGCACACACACACACAGACTCATACCTGCAGACACACGCGTACACAAACAACACACACACAGACGCACACACACATACACACGCATACGCATACACACACACACACACACAACCACACACACATATATACACACACAGACACATACACACACACGTACACACACACACACACACAGATACACAGGCCTTATACACACACACACACATATCAAAACAGACTGTTGCTGTTTTTGTTAGCTCAAACAAACTTACCACCGTAGTCACAGTCGAGGCCGTGTCCATCTTCCCGATTAAGGGGCTATGGCAACAGAGCCGGTATAATACCGAAGACATCGCCGGCCGTCTGACCAGTACGTTGTTCCATAGGACTCCACTATCCACGGGCGCTGAAAATCCCCCAATCCACCTGGCTTGAAGGACAAATGACTGACCAAAGAAACCCACCCAGGATCCCTCGGATCATCAATCCCAGGTCCCAGGTCCCAGGAGCCCAGGTGGTCCAGGTCCCAGGACCCAGGAAGGAAACCAGTGTGTGTGTGTGTGAAACCAGTGGACCCAGGAAACCAGGAACCCAGGTATGAAACCAGCAGGAAACCAGGAAGCCCCAGGAAACCCAGGAAACCCAGGAACCCAGGAAACCCAGGAACCCAGCCCAGGAAACCAGGACCCAGGAAACCGCACGGCATGGACGGTGGGACATCACACACCCACACAGCCCAGAGGAGTCTGGCCGGATTGATAACGAAGGACCGGAACACAGCAGTGACAGGAACACATGACGGACACATGGACGAAGAAAGGTGGAATGACATGGAAAGGAGGAGAATAGGGCCGAGCAGATGGACATATGGAATGCAGGAATGACCCCAGCCGACACAGCTGAGCCCAGCATGGACACAGGAGGACGAAACAAGGAACAGGAAATGAGGACCACAGACCAAGACGACCAGACCCAGGAAACCCAGTGGAGTCTGTGTGTGTGGAGACCCAGCCCTGTGTGTCCCAGGCCCAGGCCCAGGAGTCCAGGAAACCAGGAAACCCAGGAAACCAGGAATCAGGCCCAGGAACCCAGGAAACCCAGTGGACCCAGCCCAGGAACCCAGGAACCAGGTCTGGACCCCAGGCCCCAGGAGGAACCCAGGAAACCAGGTCCCAGGGACCCCAGTGGCCCCAGTGGCCCAGTGGACCCAGGAGTCCAGTGGAACCGACCAACCCAGGAAACCCAGGAACGAACGGAGCCCACCACACAAATAACACGGATCCAGGACATGGCCGAAGAATGGAACAGCAGGAGGGAGTGAAGGACCCATGGACAGGACGCCCCGACCACACACACACACACACACACACACAATCACACAATGGAGAAGGATGGAATAATCGAGAACACAAGAATCGGAATGGACACACACGCACACACAGACAGACAGACAGACAGGACAGACAGACAGACACACACACACACACACACACACACACACACACACACACACACACACACACACACACACACACACACACACACACAAGGAAATGACCAGGAACACCAACCGAACCCCGACCCGGCCAAGGAGGCCGACCATAACTGAACGACCAGTGGACGGACAACCCCGATCAAGGATCCCAGAGGAAGGAAAAGGAGGAAGGACAACAACGGACACAAAATAAAATGGAGAAAGGAGGACAAGGAAAAGAGGAAAGGAAAGAGGAAAGAGGACAAGGAAAGAGGATGGATGGAGAGGTGGAAGAAAGAGAAAACAGGAAGGAAGGAAGAGGAATGGAATGGAGGAAAAGGAAGGAAGGAATGGACAGAGGAAGAGGAATGGAAAATATGGAAGGAAAACTGGATGGGGAAAGAGGAAGAGGTGACGATCCCAAGGAAGGAGGAGGAAGAGGAGGAGGAGGAAGGAAAGAGGAAATAACCATGTGTGTGTGTGAAACCAGGAAACCAAACCAGAAACCAGGAAACCAGGAAACCAGAAACCAGGAAACCAGGTGGTGTGTCTGTGTGTGTGTGTGTGTGTGTGTGTGTGTGTGTGTGTGTGTGTGTGTGTGTGCGTGTGTGTGTGTGTCTGTGTGTGTGTGTGTGTGTGTGTGTGTGTGTGTGTGTGTGTGTGTGTGTGTGTCTGTGTGTGTGTGTGTGTGTGTGTGTGTGTGTGTCTGTGTGTGTGTTCGTGTGTGTGTGTGTGTGTGTGTGTGTGTGTGTGTGTGTGTGTGTGTGTGTGTGTGTGTCTGTGTGTGTGTGTGTGGTGTGTGTGTGTGTGTGTGTGTGTGTGTATATGGTGTGTGTGTGTGTGTGTGTGTGGGTGTGTGTGTCTGTGTGTGTGTGTGTGTGTGTGTGTGTGTGTGTGTGTGTGTGTGTGTGTGTGTGTGTGTGTGTGTGTGTGTGTGTGTGTGTGTGTGTGTGTATGTGTGTGTATGTGTGTGTGATGGTAGATTTCCTCAAAGCCGTTTCCCACAATATAAAAGCCTGGGAACCAAAAGGTAAAGAAAGGTAAAACAAGTCCTCCTCCTCCTCCTCTTCCTTTTCCTCTTCATCCCTCCCTCTCCTCCCTCTCCTCCCTCTCCTCCCTCTCCTCCCTCTCCCCCTCCCTCTCCTCCCTCTCCTCCTTTTCCTAACTTTCCTTCCTCTCTCTCTTCATCTCCTTTCTTCCCTTTCCCTCCCACCCTCCCATCCTCACTTCATCTTTGCGGTGATAAAAATTTTTTTTATTTTGACAGTCTTATCAGGACAGTGAGCTCAAATCAAACAGCGCTCTAATAGTCTGGAGACGCCTTGATCCTGGCTTTGTCTCTCTCTTTCTTTTTCTCTTCTTCGCTCCTGTCTTTTCCTCCACAGAGACACCCCCTCCCCTCCCCCCTCTTTCCCATCCTCCACTTCATCCCCCCCTTCTTCTCCTCCTCAGTGATCTCCCTGTGACGGGACTCCTAAGGCTCTTCTAAGCTGTCTTTAGCTTCTCCTCTTCGTCTTTTGGGAATGGATCTATACCTACGAAAGGAAGGCGGAGGGAAAGGGAAAGATGGAGAGAAATGGACGAAGACAGACGGGAAGCGACAGAGAAGGAAGGAAAGGAGGCAGAGGAAGAGGGAGGAAGAGGAGAAAGATGAGAGTTAGGTACACAAAGAAATGAGATGGAGAGTGGAGGGAGAAAGAGAAGGGACAAGAATATGTGGACCCACGTTTTAAAGGCTGTATCAGGGGCAGTTGGTGTTTTTTTTTTATTAATAATGGAAATAATTCCACTAATTAACCCTGACAAAGCACACCTGTGAAGGTAAAACCATTTCAGGTTTTTTGGCTACCAAGAACCTTTAGTACTTAAAAGAACCGTATAAAAGGCTGGAAGAACCATTCCCTGAATATAGAGGTTCTTCAATTGGTGATGACTCTTTGAAGAACCATTAAAGAACCATTATTTTTCTGTGTGTGTAGTAGAACTATATAAATGACTCCTGGTGTGGGACATTCACACACATCTATAGAGCAACGTTAGAACCATTTCCTTCTTTTCACATCTAATATCACACTAAAGAGAAATGTGATGTTGGGTTCTTGGTGTGGTCCCTCCACGCCCTACTGTCTCCTCGCAGGTGTTGCATATTGTAAACTTTGTTATCTTCTGCTCACACGCTGAAGAATGTCCAAACAGCCGACACGCTGCAGGTTAACTCATGAGGTTCCCGACATGTGGCGAGAACAGCGCCGACACGCGAAAGACCGTGTCTCTGTCCGTGTGTGGCGTGGCGTCCTTGAGAAGTGTAACTCGTATAACTTCTGTCGTCAGTTAATCGTAGCGTTGATCGGCATTGAAATCGGCACACAGTACAGGCCAAAAGTTTGGACACACCTTCTCATTCAATGTGTTTCTTTATTTTATTTTCATGACTATTTACATTGTAGATTCTCACTGAAGGCATCAAAACTATGAATGAACACATATGGGATTATGTACTTAACAAAAAAGTGTGAAATAACTGAAAACATGTCTTATATTTTAGATTCTTCAAAGTAGCCACCCTTTGCTTTTTTTATTAATAAGGGGAAAAACTTCCACTAATTAACCCTGACAAAGCACACCTGTGAAGGTAAAACCATTTCAGGTGACTACCTCATGAAGCTCATTGAGAGAACACCAAGGGTTTGCAGAGTTATCAAAAAAAGCAAAGGGTGGCTACTTTGAAGAATCTAAAATATAAGACATGTTTTCAGTTATTTCACACTTTTTTGTTAAGTACATAATTCCATATGTGTTCATTCATAGTTTTGATGCCTTCAGTGAGAATCTACAATGTAAATAGTCATGAAAATAAAAAGGAAACGCATTGAATGAGAAGGTGTGTCCAAACTTTTGGCCTGTACTGTATTTCTACTTCGTTGGTGTCAGTTTAGGCCTCCTGCTCACTGCCTGCGTGGCCGTTTTTATTTGGGCTCCCATGTTAACAGGTTAGAGCGTGCGCGACACGCACGTCTCAGGCAGCGCCTCGATTCGGCGCCGAAAAGGCGTGCATGCTAGAAATAGAACCGACGCCTATTTTTCGCGCGGAAAATATGGAAACAGAAGCGTTTCCAGACAAAATAGAATAGGAACAGTTGTTTATATTGTTATATTGTTTATATTATATATAATGTCATTTTGACACAAATACGTTTAATAAATGGCATTTTGGGCGCCCCGGACAGCTCAGTCGGTAGAGCGGGCGCGCAAATATATAAGTTTCCTCCTTGAAGCAGCAGCCGCAGGTTCGACTCCAACCAAAATGTAATTTATTTAAATAGTTAGAGTGACAAGCAGCAAAGGCCTTTGCTGCTTGTCACTCCCCCCTCTCTCTCCCATTTCATGTCTTCTGCTGTCCTATCAAAATAAAGGCTGAAAATGTCCAAAAAAAATAATCTTTAAAAAACTATTTAAATAAATTACATTTTGGTGTTTGAAAGTCTCGAGGTTTTGACATAAATGCCGACATATAAATGTCATTTAAATTTAAATAATTATCCATTTTCAAATATTGCACCTGTCAATACAGAAGGAAATACTCCGAAGCCTATTCAGCCCTCAATACTGCCGAATATATCTACGTTTATGTGTTTATGGGAAACGTCCAGACGAGGCTAGCAGCAGCAGCGCCGCGTCTGACACGTTTCTGGTGTGCAAAGACGTAGAAAACGGCACGCTCAGGCCACGCTCACGCCACGCCCAGGCCACGCCACGCCACGCTCAGGCCACGCCCACGCCATGCCCGCGCCACGCCACGCCATCGCCAGGCCACGCCACGCCACGCCAGGCCACGTCAGGTAAGCCACGCCACGCCATGCCCACGCCACGTCAGGCTAATGCCAGGCCACGCCAGGCCACGCCACGCCAGCCCACGCCATGCCATGCCACGCCACGCCACTTGCAAGCCACGCCACGCCATGCCCAGCTTACAGGCCACGCCATGCCATGCCCAGCTTACGCCCAGGCCACGCCACGCTACGCTCAGCTCGCACGCCACGCTTCCACGCCACGCCACGCCATGCCCAGGCCACGCCATGCCATGCCCACGCCACCCTTCAGGCCACGCCAGGCCACGCCACGCCATGCCCACGCCACGCCACGCCACGCCCACGCCACCCACGCCACTTCACGCCCACGCCACGCCCTTCACGCTCACGCCACGCCAATGCCTGCGGCCACGCCACGCCACGCCATGCCCAGGCCACGCCAGGCCACGCCACGCCACGCCACGCCACGCCCACGCCACGCTCACGCCACGCCCACGCCTTAATGCGCCACGCCACGCCACGCCAGGCCACGCTCACGCCACGCCACGCCACGCTCACGCCACGCTCACGCCACGCCACGCTACGCTCACGCCACGCTACGCCCACGCCACGCTACGCCCACGCCACGCTTCCAGGCTACCAGGCCACGCCAGGCCACGCCACGCCACACCACGCCACGCCCAGGCCACGCCACGCCACGCCCACACGCCACGCCACGCCACGCCACACGCACCACGCTACGCAATTCACGTCACGACCCCACGCCCGGACACGCAAACGCCACGCTCACGGCACGCCCAGGCCACGCAAACGCCACGCTCACGGCACGCTCACTTCAGTCTCCTGGTGAGCTAATGCTAGCGCTAGCCGGCTAACGCTTACGCTAGCATGCTACGTCGTTCTCAATAGCAAAGCAATGCTACAACACACACAAGTTCACCATAATCTACAAAAGTAATAATCTATTCTGGTAAAACCTTAAAATACAGTTATGAACCTGAAAATGAGCATAATATGGGCGCTTCAAGATTTTGGTAACAAAGATGGCATGATGAACCTTGCCCTATACTTTCAGAGGACACCTCTCTGGAGACATCTGGAAGAATTGGGAAACAAACAGGTCCTCTCCGAGCTCTGCAGAGCTTGTACATGATGCTGATTTCTTGGATGTGAATAAACCTTTTATAATCAAGAAACAGTGTCTGCGGATTCCTCTCCACACAGCATTACAGCATCGCTACCGATTACACCACACAAGTATTCTGTTTTCCTTTCCTTTCCTTGCACACAGCAGGAAAAAAACATTTGGTATGCTTACAAATGACTTGGCTTTACTTTGTCGTAGCTATATGTACGAGTGGTTGGTGAGAACAGCCTGGGTGTCCACATACTTTTGGCCGCTGAGTGAAGAGATGATGAGGGAGAGAGGGGGGAGGAGAGAGGGGAGAGGAAGAAGAGGAGAGAGGGGGGAGGGGAGAGAGGGGGGAGGAGGTTTGTTTTCTGTGATATGGATGACGAGACTGACAGCAAGTCTCATCTTTTGTTTCTTGAAACCAGGTCAGAGGTCACAACCACACATCACACACACACAGACACACACACACAGCACACACAACACACACACACACACACACACACACAGACACACACACACACAACAGACACACACCCCACAGACCACACCACCCCCCACAACACCACACAATCACACACCACACCACCCCCAGCACACAGCAACACCCTCAGGAAAGATAATAAGCACTGTCCGCATCGCAACCTACAAAAATTTTTTATAAATTTGTACAATTTAAATATATATTAATTAATATCATCAACATATATATATATATATACATATATATATATATCACACACACACACACATACACTACATACATATACACCCACATACACATACACATACATATACACACACACTACACACACTACACACACACATATTACTAACGTACATATCACACACACATACACACCTACACACACACACACCACACACATATACACAGTACACATACACACATACACACATACATACACACATATATTAACGTACATACACACACACGCACACATACATACACATCGGCATATATACATATATAAAGACAGCACAGAAGAGAGATAGAGAGAGAGAGACAGATACACGCAGAGAGAGAGAGGAAGACAGAGAGAGAGAGCAGAGACAGCACATATAGAGAGAGAGAGATAGTATACAGAGAGAAAAGAAGAGAGAGAGAAAGAGCAGAGGGATAGAGACAGAGAGAGAGAGAGAGACAGCAGAGAGAGATCAGAGAGAGATATAATGAGATAATCAGACAGAGAGAGATCAGAGAGAGAGATAGAGAGAGAGAGCAGAGAGATAGATGGAGAGAGAGAGAGAGAGAGAGAGAGATGTAAGAATTGAGTGACAAAAGTAAGAAAAGGAAAGAGGACGAGACACAGAACAAGCACAAGACAACACAACAACACACACAGACACACACACAAAAGACACACCACAAACACACACATAGAGACACACACACAACACACACACACAACACATAGAGAGACAACACACACAGACACAACAACACACAACACACACACACATAGAGACACACACACACACACACACAGACACACACAGACAAACCACACACACAACCACACACACACACACACAACACAAACAGACACACACACACACACACACTAGAGACACACACACAGACACACACACACACACACAACACACCCCACCACACCACACCCACACCACACACATAGAGACACACACACAGACACACACACACACACACACACACACACAGACACACACACACACACACACACACACATAGAGACACACACACAGACACACACACACACACACACACACACATAGAGACACACACACACACACACACACACACACACACACCCCTGTGTCACACGATAAACATGGAGCTGAATCCACAGATCCCAGAGACCTCCGATACGTCCGAGAGAAATAACGAAATTAAAGCAAATATAAACAAACGGCACAAATATCAGATTTCCCACAGAGAGGACGGTGGCCTGAACGCAGCGTCCAGCCGCCCCTCCTCGTGGCATTTACACTGAAGACAGCTCGGCCACCGGACAAACACCGAACACACCACACGACAACAATCGCTGCTACACAACGGGACGCCCAGCCAGAGGCGGCGACTCGAGTCACACTTCAAGTCGCACAAACAGCTGACTTGAGACTTGACCCAAAAGACTTCAGAGTCCAGTTTCGAGACTCGTCAACAACCTGTTTTTCACCTGTTTTCGTGCAAAAACCTGTATTTCTATTGAGATGCACCGATAGAGTGCGCAGGTCTTGTCTGATATACAATACAGGCCAAAAGTTTGGACACACCTTCTCATTCAATGCGTTTCCTTTTTATTTTCATGACTATTTACATTGTAGATTCTCCCTGAAGGCATCAAAACTATGAATGAACACATATGGAATTATGTACTTAACAAAAAAAGTAGAATAACTCGAAAACATGTCTTATATTTTAGATTCTTCAAAGTAGCCACCCTTTGCTTTTTGATAACTCTGCAAACCCTTGGTGTTCTCTCAATGAGCTTCATGAGGTAGTCACCTGAAATGGTTTTACCTTCACAGGTGTGCTTTGTCAGGGTTCATTAGAGGAAGTTTTTCCCCTTATTAATAAAAAAGCAAAGGGTGGCTACTTTGAAGAATCTAAAATATAAGACATGTTTTCAGTTATTTCACACTTTTTTGTTAAGTACATAATTCCATATGTGTTCATTCATAGTTTTGATGCCTTCAGTGAGAATCTACAATGTAAATAGTCATGAAAATAAAAAGGAAACACATTGAATGAGAAGGTGTGTCCAAACTTTTGGCCTGTACTGTGTGTCGATTTCAATGCCGGTCCACGCTACGATTAACTGACGACAGAAGTTATACGAGTTACACTTCTCAAGGACGCCACGCCACACACGGACAGAGACACGGTCTTTCGCGTGTCGGCGCTGTTCTCGCCACATGTCGGGAACCTCATGAGTTAACCTGCAGCGTGTCGGCTGTTTGGACATTCTTCAGCGTGTGAGCAGAAGATAACAAAGTTTACAATATGCAACACCTGCGAGGAGACAGTAGGGCGTGGAGGGACCACACCAAGAACCAGAATCACATCTCTTTAATAATAATAATAATAATAATAATAATAAATTGTATTTAAAGGCGCCTTTCATGACACTCAAGGACGCCTTACAAAATTTATAGAAAACATTTAAAGAAGAAAAAGAAAAATCAAACCAGTACAGCATCAAACATTAATCACATAAAAGCCTGCCTAAACAGATACGTTTTAAGACGAGATTTAAAAACTGAGAGACTAGAACTGTTTCGAACTTCCACAGGAAGAGAGTTCCCTAAATGGGGAGCAGCATAGCCAAAAGCTCGTGACCCCATAGAAGCTGTCCTAGTGCGTGGCAGAACAAGTGTAAGTGCAGAAGCAGATCTTAGAGTGCGGGAAGGAGTATGAATATAAAGAAGATCTTGAAGATATGAAGGAGCCAAATTGTTAAGTGCTTTGTAAGTTAAAAGCAAAACTTTAAAATCTAAACGGAATTTAACCGGGAGCCAATGCAACTTCTGTAAAACAGGAGAAATGTGTTCAAAAATGCGAGTTTTGGTAATGACTCGAGCTGCAGACTGAGGACTGAGGCTTTAGTGTGATATTAGATGTGAAAAGAAGGAAATGGTTCTAACGTTGCTCTATAGATGTGTGTGAATGTCCCACACCAGGAGTCATTTATATACAGTAGTTCTACTACACACACAGAAAAATAATGGTTCTTTAATGGTTCTTCAAAGAGTCATCACCAATTGAAGAACCTCTATATTCAGGGAATGGTTCTTCCAGCCTTTTATACGGTTCTTTTAAGTACTAAAGGTTCTTGGTAGCCAACAAACAATGAAGTTAGGGCACCAACAATTATTTTCATTATTGATTAATCTGCAGATTTTCTCGATTGTTTGGTTTGCATATAAACATCAGAAAGCAGTGAACAATGCCCAGCCCAGTTTCCCAAATAGTATTTGGCGTGATTGGTTTACTGCATGGTAAAAGTACTAACAGGACTAGAAATACTTGGTAAATTACCTGCATTCAAAATGTTAAGTAAAAGTACAAAAAATATTGATGGATTGATGGATGTAAATGTCACTTAAATTTTGCAGTAGAAAACATTGGGTGTAATTGTAAATTTTTTTTGTAACTAAAAAAAAACAAATAAATGTAGTGGAGTATTTAAAAGAGGATTACACAAGAAGTATACCTATACTGTACTTGATTGAGTAAATGTTTTGAGGTACACTCCCAGGCACACATGCACGCACGCACACACACACACACACACACACACACACACACACACACACACACACACACACACACACACACACACGTGCCTCAGTCTGATCTGACTGGTCACTCATCACTGCTGTCATGTGATGAAAAACTTGGAAACATAAAGAGATAAAATATGATTTCCGTGTGAATTACTGAGACTGCTGTTTGTCCAAGCGTTACTGTCTGACCCATATTAACCTTTCTAGATGGCGCGCGGTATTTTGTTAATAATAATAATAATAATCCATTTTATTTGTAAAGCACTTTTCATAAAAGAATCTCAAAGTGCTACAGAAACCACATTAAAACGCATTACAAAAAAAGAAAAATACATATGTAAAATACGCATAAAAACAGCTAAAAGAGCAGTTTAGTGCAAAAAAAAATAATATCAGCAAAGCCTAAGGACAACTTAAGAAGAAAATTTTGTTCTAATACTCTACGCACTTTTGCCGCATAATTTGCCGATTTCTGCGCCAAAATATTTGGGGCTTGCATGATGTCATAATCCCCCGCATATTCATTGCAAAAAAAGTCCCGTAATATATCTCAGCAGAAAGTTGAAAAATGTTGACGTTTACATCACACGAGAGCGGCCGTTTAGCCCGTTGCCATGGGAACGTTATGAAGTGATGTCATTACGCGACGTGAACATCATCGGAAACTTTTTTATTTCTCTTTTTCATCAAACTGCAGTTTTTTTTGCAAGTTCCTGCAATTTCATCGCATACAATTGTATAAATATCATATATAGCATAATCCATCGCATGTTTTAAGGAAACGTGCCGAAATGTTTTTGCCTCAACAGTCACAAAAAACTCTCCTTCTCTCTCTCCTCTCTCTCCTCTCTCTCTCTCTCTCTTTCTGTCTCTCTCTCTCTTTCTCGCTCTCTAGCTCTCTCTCTTTCTGTCTCTCTCTCTGTCTCTCTCTCTCTCTTTCTGTCTCTCACTCTCTCCTCTCTGTCTCTCTCTCTCTTTCTGTCTCTCACTCTCTCCTCTCTGTCTCTCTCTCTCTCTTTCTGTCTCTCTCTCTCTCTCTTTCTGTCTCTCACTCTGTCTCTCTCTCTCTCTCTTTCTATCTCTCTCTCTCTCTCCAGCTCTCTCTCTCTAGCTCTCTCTCTTTCTGTCTCTGTCTCTCTATGTCTCTCTCTTTCTATCTCTCTCTCTCTAGCTCTCTCTCTCTTTCTATCTATCTCTCTCTCTCTAGCTCTCTCTCTCTCTCCTTCTCTCTGTCTCTCTCTCTCTCTAGCTCTCTCTCTGTCTCTCTCTCTCTCTAGCTCTCTCTCTTTCTCTCTCTCTCTCTCTAGCTCTCTCTCTCTAGCTCTCTCTCTTTCTGTCTCTGTCTCTCTAGGTCTCTCTCTCTCTCTCTCTAGCTCTCTCTCTTTCTGTCTCTGTCTCTCTAGCTCTCTCTCTCTTTCTATCTATCTCTCTCTCTTTCTGTCTCTGTCTCTCTCTCTCTCTAGCTCTCTAGCTCTCTCTCTTTCTATCTCTCTCTCTCTCTCTCTAGCTCTCTCTCTTTCTGTCTCTGTCTCTCTAGCTCTCTCTCTCTCTCTTTCTCTCTCTCTCTCTCTCTCTCTCTCTCTCTCTCTCTCTCTCTCTTTCTGTCTCTGTCTCTCTAGGTCTCTCTCTTTCTATCTCTCTCTCTCTTTCTATCTCTCTCTCTCTCTTTCTGTCTCTGTCTCTGTCTCTCTCTCTCTCTATCTCTCTCTCTTTCTATCTCTCTCTCTCTAGCTCTCTCTCTCTCTCTCTCTATAGCTCGCTCTCTCCGCAGCCTGGATTCAATTAC
>NW_024375776.1:0-19996 GCF_010015445.1 Perca fluviatilis
GCACACTCATGTTGAGCTGACTATGCAATTCGCTAAGATAGGGATAAAGGCAGCCTATAATGTTTCCTGCTCGCGAAATTACGAATCCCACTATGGCCACGCCAAGACCCGCCCTATGCCTACCTCTGATTGGCACATCACCTCCAGTACCTCCGCGCCGCGCTCCAGCACAGCCGCTGATGTTTCGCCGGTGCAGCGCAGTTTGAAATATGTGTTCAAGAAAGGAGACGCTGGAGACGCCAATAACGGTAAGAAAAATGAAACGACTAAACGACGTATATTAATATCGTTTGCACCAACCGTACACTGTAAATAATTTTCCTGTAAAATAACAGTAAAGAGCTGGCAGCAGAGACGCCAGCAGTATACCGTTATTTTTACGGTATTTATATGTAAAATGACTTTACGGTAGTAGTCTGTAAACCAGAAAAACGGCATATTTCTGTATTTCTATAATTTACAGTAAAGAGCTGGCAGCAGGGACGCCAGCAGTATACCGTTATTTTTACGGTATTTATATGTAAAATGACTTTACGGTAGTAGTCTGTAAACCAGAAAAACGGCATATTTCTGTATTTCTATAATTTACAGTAAAGAGCTGGCAGCAGGGATGCCAGCAGTATACCGTTATTTTTACGGTATTCATACGTGAAATGGCTTTACAGTAGAAGTCTGTAAACCAAAAATGCAGTATATTTCTGTATTCACACTGTTAAATTATTTCACAGTCTAATACAGTAAAAAAAAATATATCCAGCATATTTCTGTGATTTGGAAATTACAATAATATTCAGTTTAGGTTGTTACTTCTCAGTTTACTGTAGACAGGCACAGTAGATAATACAATAACTAAATTTAGCAGTTTCCTAAAACATCAGTCTTCACAATCAGTATTGATTGCAATGAACTTCATTATTCTCAGGGCTATAGACAATTGCTTAAGATATGCATTATTGTGAATATTATGCAAAATACGCAATAAAAACTTAAAAATCCAATACTTTTATTTCAAAGAGCAATGTCAATGTCAACATGAATACTGCTACTTTCAAAAAACGGAAAAAAAGAAAATAAACCATGTTGGAAGACGCTGAGAAGAGATTTCTATTAGCCAACAGAAACAGCCTAGTAGTGTCTGCTTCAGACTATGGCAATAAACTTAAATTATTAAATTGCTCGTCAGAGAGTTAGATTAAAATTTCCTCAAAAGTCAACTTAAAAGATTTACATATGTAATCTCTGCTGTCTGTAAAATATACTTTCATAATAACATTTTGAACATTTGCAGAATCGGCAACATTTGGAAAACAAACCTAAGAATATTTTGAAAATGTGCATTAAGGCCATTTTGAAACTATTATAGTACAGGAGAACATTTGGACAATATACAGTACAGGCCAAAAGTTTGGACACACCTTCTCATTCAATGTGTTTCTTTATTTTCATGACTATTTACATTGTAGATTCTCACTGAAGGCATCAAAACTATGAATGAACACATATGGAATTATGTACTTAACAAAAAAGTGTGAAATAACTGAAAACATGTCTTATATTTTAGATTCTTCAAAGTAGCCACCCTTTGCTTTTTTATTAATAAGGGAAAAACTTTCTCTAATTAACCCTGACAAAGCACACCTGTGAAGTGAAAAACATTTCAGGCGACTACCTCATGAAGCTCATTGAGAGAACACCATAGTTTTAATGCCTTCAGTGAGAATCTACAATGTAAATAGTCATGAAAATAAAAAGGAAACGCATTGAATGAGAAGGTGTGTCCAAACATTTGGCCTGTACTGTACATCAATAAAAACATTTAGGGATGAAACTGTAACATCTTAAAATTGTCCTGTGAGGTAGGCTTGTATTTTTACCTCTTAAAATCGTCCTGTGAGGTAAGTTTGTGTTTTTACGTCTTAGTTCTTGTGGATCCAGGAGAGATGACCATCACTTTAGTAGCCGATGTTCCTGTCTGTAGCATTATTCCAGTGTTGCCACTGTCAAACAACAACAATCATAATCATAACTATACAATCAGGAATGTACAGTATACACTCCAAGCTAATGCTTATAAAGTTAATAATACCAGTTCTCTAGTTGCTCCAGAGGCGTGCGACCTCTGACATACAGTATATAGCAATTGGAGCAAAAGTCGCTTCGGATAAAAGCGTCAGCTAAATGACATGTAATGTAATGTAATGTAACGTAATGTGGCAATGCCAGACTGTCAAAACAAAGAGAGCGAGATTAAAGAGCTCACCGATCTATATGAAGTTCCATTCAAAGTCAAGGAGATTCTTCAGTAGCATGGCAACGTGTGTATTGACTGCAGAAGACTTCTTCTGGACGATCACACCTTTCTTCTTGGAGACAACCTTGCCCCTTTTGGCCTTTGTCCCTCGCTCTGGATTTATACCAATGAAGCGCCTGAAATCAAAATAGTCTTAGATCAGAGTGAGGTTGCAACAACATACTGTTTTGTCTACATTCAATTAAATGCAATGAATTGTTTTTTTGTCTTTCGTCATTGCACAAATAGAATGGACTTGAATGACATTTAGAAGTGACATTAAATGGAATTATAATAAATCCTATAGTCCAACAAAATACCCAGTGTGTGTGTGTGTGTGTGTGTGTGTGTGTGTTGTGGCTTGAAATATACAGTACTAATACCATTTTATGCAAAAAAATACAAACACATTAATTTAATTGTATATATCCATATAATGATGACAAGGAATGAAAGGGTTTTACCTCTGAATGAATTCCAGAGTGCAGGCTGCCTCATCTTGATACTGAAGGTTGAATATGTAGTAGATTGCAAACACAGCAGCAAGTCCCGTTGCAAATGTTGGTGTGATGCCCTCAGAGATTACACGGCCCTCAAAGGTGATCATCCAACCTGTAATTGTGACTTGCCCTGTTGCACCTGAAACTTAAAGTCATAGCAACATGGAAATGCATGTTACCTTGTGTAAACATTTGTAAACTCAAGATGAATGGCCGATATGATATATACTGTGTCTATCAATGAATCTAAATAAAATGTATACCAGGCAGTATCAGGCGAGGACTTGCAGGAAGACTGAGAGTTGTCTCAACGTCAGCTGCAGTGGCAGACACCTGTAGGGAACAAATGCATTATGCTTACGATAATAAGATTTTTAAGAAGAAAAATTATAAAAAGGTCAATAATTAGTAAACACTAGGTGAGAGTAACCTAGAGGCGAATAATGTAGGCTTATACAGTCAAACTGCTATAATAGATTTGGCATTCAAAATTTAAAGGGTAACAGTTTTATTTGTACAGGTCTTGGGGAGACCCTTTTGTGGCTCCAGAGGAAACTGCACATAATCTGATAAATTGCCTCCAGGGATGACACTCAGTGGTCAAGTTGCATTGTGGATAATGTAGGCACCAGGTTTTGAAAAGGAGGAAGAATATGTGGAATAAAAAAGGTAATATTTCTGTTTCTGCTGTGTTGATTTGATCTTTTGCTTTTAAAACGTTCAACAGTGTCATAGTAGGGCAAAGAAGACAAGTGAAATACTTTTTAAAACCTTGCACCTACTTTACCCATAATGCAATTTAGCAACTATGTGACAACATGGAGGTAATTTATCAGCTTACATGCAGCTTCCTCTGAGCCATAAAATAATTTACACTACTGTTTTCACATATGTAGTAGTACTCCCCAAAACTAGTACACACATTAGGTATCTGGACACTTAAGACTGGTGGAGTCACCCTTTAAAACACAGGGTTAAAAATAAAAATAAAACTTACATCTGTAAGAAGGATCAGCCCGGTTAGGTCCTCTCCAAAGTGTGCCATGAGCAGCTGAACAACACGAAGTGCCATCTCATTATCTTCACCATTAGAGAGGATATCCTTGACATCTTTGTTGGTAGGTTTTCCCCTGAAGTATTCTGTTATGGCTCTTCCACATTCCTCCATACTGAGTTCCACGCTATGAAGCACATTGATGTCTGTGAGCAACTCAAAATGTGCGTATATATACCTTGGCGTGAAAAGAAAAGGCCATTTGGTTTTCAAATCTTCAATGTCAGGTGGTGGAAGTGTATTTATATGGCGACGTTGTAGAGAGAATGTGAGCTCCATTAGATTTTTAACTTCTGCTCTTTCTGCTCCACCTGCACCCTCCTGTCTGTAAATCTCCTCCAGTCTCTGGCGGTGCTGCTCCACAGTGTCATCAGTTTCTTCTGGGGGTAGCTGTGGCTGAAATCGTGTACATCCATATGTGTCACTTGGACCCCTCTTGTCTGTAGAGGATCGGTGGTGTAAGAAGCTTCCGTCACGGTTCACATTCTCAATGCGGTTTTTCACTTGAATCAAAAGTGATGTATAACCTCCACCTAGAAGTGACCCATCTGGTGCAATATCAGCAAAACTCTTTGGGTACTGCCTGATGATATTTCGAACCACAGATAGGCACTGTGCGCGAGTGGGGTTAGCTTCATACCTTCTCATTTCATCCGCGAGTACTCGTACCATCTGGCGTCGCTCCACTGGTTTAGGTCTCTTGCCATCTGCAATTGCAGAACGAATTTCCTGTGGCATTTGTTCCCAAGGGACCTGGAATGTTTCTGGCCATGTTTTCAGTATCTGAGATGTGGAAGGTCTGTTGCTTGGTTCGCTGTTTCTTGCCTGGCTTGAACATGATGAAATGGGCGATAGCTGTGATGAGCTAGAATTATGCGGAGTGCATAATGTTGGTGATGAAGACCCAGACACCGAGCAATCACTACTCAGTGATGACGAAGATGGAATGACTTGAAAATCCAATGTAACTGTCTCGGTTTCTAAAAAACAAACAAACAAACAAATAGAATTAGGGCAGATAACTAATAAGCTATATCAGAGTCACTGCAGACATTTGGCCACATGTCTACTTAACTCTCCTTATATTAGGCATATTTGAAAAGTTTAAAGGTGCATTATGTAGTTTTAGAAAAAAGAAATTCCCCAAATGAGTAAACAAGAGAATATAACAAGAGAATGCCACACTAAATTAACCATACATTACCTAATTTGAATGCATCCAGGAGTTTTCGGCGCTGGATAACAGGTAACAGATCAGCAATATCCTCCTGTTGTACATATTTTAAGTCTTCTTTTGACTCCAAGCCGGAGCTCTGAAGTTTCGATATTATTTGCCACTGGGTCTCTTCAGACAGATTTGGCAAGGTCTTGCAGATGATCTCTTTGATTTCTTCACTCATGTTCGCCATCATTCTGGACTACAGGGAAAGAATGGTGAAGAATTATCAGTGGTGTGCCATGGACAGTGTACTCAGGCAAGGGATAGTAATCTATCAGATTCTCCTGATTAATACAACAGTAGCTTCTCTGCATCAGTGTGAGGCTGTAAACACCCATGTCAGGAATACGCAGGGCATGATACTTTTCAGCAATAAAATATACTGCTGAATCCTTATGAATGAGAACCACTTTGATTTTTCCAGTAACAAGCCCCTCATCATCATCATCAATCGCAATAAGCATGTTCTTTCTGTATTTTGTCCCCTTCACAGTCACTTCATTGGCTATCAGAGTATTTGTGGACTCAAAATTGTGATGTGCAACTGCTTCTCTGATTACATCATTGTAGTCATCTGAGAAAAATGGTGTGCCCCTCTCCACTGAAACCCCTGGAGGGAAGAAGGTACCAGCACTCAGAAAGGCCTGCAGAAGCTGATGTCTCTCTGCAAGAGTAGAACATGGATTCTTAAAGTTGCGCAATTTTCTCAAACACTGCTTAAAATATGTGTGTTTGCTCTCAAATCTTAAAGTCCATAGGCGAATAAGTGGCCCAAACTGGATAATGAGCTCAGGATAATGACTGACATAATGATGTTTGGGCTTCAGTGGGTTGTCAGGAAAGGTTTGCATTCGGCATTGCAAATATTCATCAATCAGAACTCTTAGGTAGGCTATCTGGCCATTTGAAATTGCAGGTGCACAAATGAGGTCCACAACTTCTCTAAGTTGCAAAACCAACTGCCATACTTTGTTGTCACCTGGATTTTTTACTTTGTCTCCGATCAAAACGGGCAACATCCTCAGCAAACACCAATTCTGCACAGCATGTCCCCAAGTTTTCCACCCTCTGGATTAAACTCACATGGTTTGTCATTTGCATCCCTACAGAGATACTTGAACTGATTTATTCGTCGATTCAACTCAAGATAGCTAAACATTTTATCCACCTTAACAAGATGGTTAATGCATATTGCCAGATCAGAGGATACAATACCTTCAAAAAGATCGTGGCCAAGACATGGAGGCAATCCTGGCTGACATACATGGAAGTATTTGAGCGTATTAAACACAGAGTCAAATTTAACACCTCCACTAGATGTAGACTGTCCTTCACTGCTCTGAGCATGACCACTGTATGACTGCACTGTGCGTTTTGTGCCCCGGATAAGAGGATCTGCATGGAATGCTTCTCTGCTGATATCACAATATCTGCAGAAGTGTGAACTCCTGCTGAAGTTCTCCACAAAGCCTCCTATGTTATGTGAGCCTAGGTTGTCGCCTGCAATGGCAAACAATGTTCCCTTGTAGACCTTTCCATCAGACAGGGTAACACCATTGAGCTCAAGATCTTTAAGGTCATTGACGAGGGTGCCCATAACCAAGTCTTGACCAAAATACTTAAAATCGTGTTCTTTACAGAGAAGAACAAGTTGCATTTGATCAGTGCTGGATCTGTTGTGTGGCATTAAATCTGCAAGAGTTAGATACACTGCAAGTATCTTATGCTTTTTCTTTCCAGATCCCAGTGGGTTTACCACTTCAAATGCATCCTGATACAGGATCAAGCTCAGTGATGAGCTCTCCGTCTGGAAGAGCACATTCTCAGCCATATTTTTGCCATCCCACAAATCCTTAAGAATATCCTTAGAACCAATACTGGAGTGTACTTGCTTGTATTGTTCCTGCACTGATTGGCAATGGAATAGAGAATCAATTGTCTGTTTAATAGGAACATACTGGGCAAAACACTCTTTGCCTGCCTCATTCTTACCTAGACAGATCTGAACTGGCTCAACATAGTTGAAGCTGTTCTTGAAAACAGTTTTTCTTTTCTGATCAGTTTTCAGTGGCTGAGTGTTGCAGGTCCTAAAGAGATCCTCAGTTTTCATGACTTCAATCACATTGTTTGTGTCAGCTTCAGAAATCCCAAGTGTAATCAACTTCTCTTTTAGTTTGAAAAGCAAATGTGACTGGCTTATATCATGTATTTCCTGAAAGTCTTCAATAATTGTTTGGATGACAGAGGATGGAAGCAAACACTTTGCTTGCAATTTCAAATAAAAAAGGGCTAAATTATTAAAGAACTGTGATTCATCAGCAATTTCTGGGTAAATCTCTTGTTCATCACCTGCATCACTGGGAGGATCAATCTGCATATCAGAGTGATCTTGTTCACGCTCATGGGAAACACAAGGATTTTCAACAGACTCAGCCAAATTTTCCTCAGCACCATTTTTATGTTTCCGACTCATGTGTGATGTGAATGTTGATAAAACTGTAAAGCTCTTGCTACAGTGTCTATAAGGACAAGTGACTGTTTTCCCCTCTCTAATGTGTGTTTTCAAATGAGAGTAAAATGCCGTCAAAGTCTCACACCTTGCACTGCAGAAATCAACATGACATGTTAGTTCAACACCAGACAAAGTAGGCCTAACTACACGTTTGTTATGTCTGTAAGTGTGACACTTGAACGTTGAAAAGTTTTGAAAAGTCTGACTGCAATCTGGCAAAACACACTTAAAAGTTAAATTAGGTGTATTTTTATGAATTCTCATATGCCTTACGCATGTCAATATTGTGGCACAGTTATGACAACAGATCTGACAGGGGAACATTTTGTTGGTAAGTTCCTTTTCATCAACAAACATGCATTAGTCTGCTGGCTGCTTTTTAATGACACCGTATCAGTCTTCACGCAGAAATGTTTAACCTTAACCGAGTTGCAATGTTAAGATTGTGAAAGAAAAGCCACAGATGAAGCAAAACGGTTTGACAAACCCTATAGGCTACTCTAAACAGTTGGGAGAAGTAGGCTGTTTGAGATACGCAGCGACAGATAAACAAAATGCATTCACAAAGCGTCCAGAAAGGCATTATTTTCTCACCAATTTTCCGTTTTAAACAGAACAATACAAAGCCTTGAGGATTCAAGTGTCTCTCTTTAACCGAACTAATTAGCTTACTTTTCTTGTTAACTGTTGGTAAAACACACTTCGTTAAAAGCCGACACAAAAAAAATAAAATTCACCAGACCCTCGGTTATCCGATGTTCCAATAATCCTATGGTTTGGTTGAAATAAATCCTTAATCACCGGGCAAATTGTAATTATTCCAGTAGCCTAATACTATTTTCCTGCTGCCTCCATCTGCCGATTGGCCTCATACCGGTTAACAAGTGTTGTTCCTCGGATGCAGACGTTCGGCTAATGTTACCAAAATTAAACAAAAAAACACCCACAAGTTATATTGTTTTGGCAATTCAAATCTAAGCCTCACTGATAAATAACATGTTCAAATGTTAATAAGATTTTAATTACCGTTTATTTGTAGATGCAAGACCCGATGGATGTTGATGAAGAACACTCGATGTGTAGCACATGTCATCTAAATGTTACGTCCTCTTCTGACCGTGCTCCAAATTCCCAAGTCAACAATCAGTTTCCAAAAAATACTGTAGTATCCTGTAATTTAAAACATCATCATACTGTTTAGGGCCTCTTTCATGTTGCTCCAAGTTAACCAGCCCACAATGCATTGCTAATTACAGTACTAAACTGTTTAACATGAAAACAGTATTTTAGTGTTGAAAATTGGCTGTAATTTTACAGCAATTGCTTACAGTGTAGCCTTCACCACCATTTCTAATAGCCACCATAGCTAATTTAAGCGACGTATATTAACATCGTTTGCAGCAACCATAGCCTTCACCACCATTTCTATTAGCCACCATAGCTTATTAGCCGTTAGCAGCATAGCTGCTTTACTGACAGAAATGTCTCTACGAAAACTCGTTTGATATTAATATATAGGCTAGTTTAGGTATCAATATGTAGTTTAGAGTTTTGGTTGTTTCATTAGTGTATTGCAATTTACCCTGTACCTTCCTGTCCCATAGAGAGTGACAGAGCCAGTCTGCAAACTGCACTTGGATAGGTAAGGCATAAAAAGTCTTTGTTGGATGCATAGACAGTAGCTATATATAGCTACTTCTACTTATATTCTATATAAGAATGTTGGAGTGTATTTTTTTACCGCCATACTGTTGTGATGGACTGTGAAGCTTATACAGTCTTTGTTTTCTAATGGTTTTACATTTCAAGATATCTTCTTTTTTGTTTTTAGCCATGAACAGTATGGCTGCTCCTATTAAATGGTGCCATATTTGCCAGACACCTGACAACGTGCAGCAGTTGGAGGAGCTTGAGGTTAGGTGCAATAGATGGTTAAGACTAAAATTTAAAAACAAATGATCATATTTTCTGTATAGACCCCTTCAGTGTTTGTGATCATCTAGAGCCAAGGTTGGGTGCATGCACCAATTCAATCAACTCACACACACACACAATTCAATGGGATGGAAAGCTTTCTGACTCCGACATGTGCACACCTTTTTTCTGTGACATGAACCGTGAATGGGTCAAACTCCCTTGTGAGTGAACAGTTTTCTAACATTGACATTTTGGATGACAGAAACTCTTACCATCTGGATACACACATCTGCTGTGTGTGAAGGAGGACGAGTTTTGAGCTGATTTAAAAGTGCAGCTCTCCACTAAAGAGGAGGTTGAGATATGGCTTTAACATGGAGGAATGCCAGAACGTATCTGGTGTCAGGGCGATACAATGTGTATAGAGTAAGTACAGCATAGCTTTTGGAAGTGGAAGGGTAGTGTACAGGGAGAGGTATAATGAGTTTTGTCTGAAATAGAGCATGAATATGGCGCCTAACTTTTTTTATTTAGGTGCACCAGCACAAAATTTAGGTGCACCCAAATTTTTTTAAATTATTAAATTATTATTAATTATTTTAAACAAGAATAAGGAGTTGGTAAATTTTTTTTTATTTGAAGCACAATTATACTGTACTCAAAGTCTTATAGCGGGTCCCCCCTTGTTGTCAAATGCCCCTCAGATGGCCAACACCTGTAATTTGGCCTTCTTCCCCTTTGGCCTTGGCTAAACCATCTTGCCACACTCCCTAGCATCAAAATCCTCCAAGCTGGGCCCCTTCACACTGATTATTATCAGATCTTCCACTAGTCCAGGACTAAAAATCATATCTCTGTATTTTTCGGCTGAATGGCCATACACAATATATCTCTCTATATTGTTTACAAAGTGGGCTAAATATTCAGTTTTAAGTCAAAGCCATTTTTCACAAGCTCTTTTATTAAAACAGATGTGATTAAAATAAAATGCAAAGACAGGGTTTCCTTCCCAATTTGAAAATATAGAGCTGCAACACTGTATGTAAATTATCTGAAATAAATAGCCTGGGATATATTTAAAAATATATATCTCTGAGAAAGCTCCTTCACTTGTTTTCAATAACAGACCCGGATAGCCCAGTAGCTCATATAGGGAGAGAGGGGGAGTGCGATGGACTGAAGCATATACTACTCACAGAGCGACGGCTGACTCATTATGAATGGGTCCAGCACGGGTCGAATGCGGGTCAGCGGCGTTACACACGTCTTGTGTAGGCTATGAAATGTCTGTATCGTCCATGGCTGCGCTGCATTTTTATGAACTATGATAATGTGGCCATGGGTCAGATCTTTCGCCCAGGTCCAGCAGGCTCCGTCTTACACGCTATTACTCAACCAACTGAAGTTAGTTCCATTCAATAACTTCTTCTGTGTTTTCCGCCGTGGCGGTCGCAATAACAGAGTTACCAGCGGAAACACTGGTACCAATACAGGTTTCCCTCTCATACTTAACAATATACAGCTGTGTTAATAACAATTAAAACTGTAGACAAATGTCAGCATGTGGACCGGCGGCTCTCTCCATGAGCCGCTTTCCGATGTTGCAGGTGAGCCAGCCCGTGTGTGAGTGAATGGGGGCGGGGCTGCGCGGAGGAGAGATCCAAACACAGGCACGGCTTTACAGAAGGAATGGGTCATGTAACGCAACATTAAACATATTGATATAAACGACATCGCTTTGTTTGTGGAGAGGCAGTGGATGCGAGGACATTAGGTGCACAGGTGCAACCTAGGAAAAAGTCGCACTTAGTCGCTTAGTCGCACCCTTACAAATTTTGGTCGCATTTGCGACCAAATTGGTCGCACTCTAGAGCCCTGCTACGCATCTGGCAAATACTCAAGAAACATCAACTGCCCTGCCACACTGTTTCTTGTCCTCAAAAGAAGCATGGAGGATAGGAGGTCAAGGTACAATTCAGAATAAAGCTATGTCTAAATTTCCACTCTGTACGATCATTTTATTGCATGTGTGTATCCTTCAATGTCATTAATGTTCCACTCCTCTGCCGTTTACAGATCGTCAGATCGACACATGGCAGAGGGTTACCTCCTATATGTCAACTTGAGGAATGAGCACAACCATCGCCTTGCTTGCGCCGATGCCCTGAGGAAAAGGGATGTGTCGGCCATCACCATTGAAAGGCTGACTGAACTCTTTGAGAATGAAGGACACAATTATTCCCCTAACCGTAGATGAATTAGATCCACTTCAATTTGCATATCGAGCAGGCAAGGGTGTAGAGGATGTGTCGGCCGTCACCATTGAAAGGCTGACTGAGCTCTTTGACAATGAAGGACACAATTATCCCCCTAACTGTAGATAAATTAGATCCACTTCAATTTGCATATCGAGCAGGCAAGGGTGTAGAGGATGCAAAGCTCTTCATTCTCGACAGGGTGTATAAACATCTTGAGAAACCTGCATCACATGCAAAAATTCTATTTGCTGACTTTAGCTCAGCTTTTAATAAAATGCAGCCTCATATTTTAATTGACCAATTAGCCTCACATTTTAAGTTACCCGAACAGATCTTATTATTAGTTCTAAATTTTTTAACAAACAGAAGGCAGCAGGTATATGTAAATGGGAATATGTCCTCTGTCATTATATCAAGCACAGGATCCCCCCAGGGCTGTGTGCTTTCCCCTGCTTTTTATATTATACACTGACAACTGCAGATCGTCTTGGGAAAACAGCTACTTGGTGAAGTTCTCAGATGACTCAGCCCTGTTGTCCCTTCTCCAGGGCAAACAATCAGACCACAATAGTGCACTTAGCGAATTTGTCAGATGGTGTGATGACAGCTTCCTTGACTTAAATGTGTCAAAAACTAGAGAATTAATCATAGACTTTAGAAGGCACAGTGATGAACCACAACTAAGTGTAATGCATAATGAAAATGTCCAAACAGTCCAAACATATAAGTACTTAGGTACAGTGTTTGACTCACAACTGAAATTCAGTGAGAACACAGATAGCATTATTAAGCGAGCAAACCAAAGAATATACCTACTGAGGAAACTTAACTCTTTTGGCATCTGTAAAAGAATTTTATGCACATTTTATCAAGCATTCATTGAGAGCCTACTAACATTTTCTTTCATATGTTGGTTTAATGGACTAACTGTAAAAGACAAAAAGAGCTTGAATGACATCGTTAAGGTATGCTCAAAAATCACTGGTACTCAGTTAAAAGATCTCTGTTCTCTCTGGAAAACCAGAGTTGTCCAGAAAACTGACAGAATACTGTGTCAACCCGATCATATACTCAGTAATGGATTTGTTATCATGCAGTCAGGTCGGAGGTACTATGTGCCAATATGGAAAACCAACCGCTATGCCAACTCATTCATTCCCTCTGCTATAAGACTGTTAAATGAACAACATACAAAACTGTTAAATGAAATCACATAACTATAACAAACTGGTTCTTGCACTCCGTTCTCTGTGCTCTGTTCCGTCACTAGCAGGTATGTGAGTGTGTGGGAGGTTGTAACGATTGGGTTGGGTCATGTGTAAATGTGTGGATGTTACGGGAGAGAAAAACAACCTTCTGTATAGGCCTACAGGAGGATGTATGATTGCTGTAGTACTATTTATTGTACTATTTATTGTCTATTGATTGTTTGTTTATCTTTTATAACATTATACAGATTGTGTGCTAATGGACTTTTTTTTTAATGTATTCTAAGTTAGTTTTAACCCTTAATGGATGGGCTGGCTGTAAAACTGAATTGCCCCTTGGGGACTAATAAAGTTATCTGAATCTGAATCTGAATGGTCATTCTCCCTCATCTGCTCTCGATACCATTAAATATGAGTTTTCTCTGGCTGTCAGTTTTTTTTTATGTTTGCTCTGTCTCTCTCCCTGTGTCTCTTTTTCCCCTTCCTCCTCCCCTCTTGCCTACTGCCTGCCAGATGAACGCACACCTGCTGCCAATCAACCATCGCTGCTCTCCCGCCACACACACCTGCCAGCCATCCACAATCAAGCACAGTACTTCAACCCCGGCCCCACAGACCATCTCCACTGAATCGTTGTCTCAGCTCCATTGGTGACGCTCGCTATTAGCCACAAAGCTTTTCCTGCTCCTACCTGTCCTTTTGTGTTTCCTTGTCTTACTCCTCTTTGTGTTTTTCTCCGCAGTGTTCGCCTCCAAGCCTTCCACATCCAGTCAGCTGGTCTCACCATCCAGTCCTCCTCCCACGGCACCTTGCTCCATCCTGCCTCCGTCTCCCCATCCAGCCAGCCCCTCCTTGGCTCCTCTGCTTCCCCACTCCAGTGTCTCCTCCTCGGATCTTCGGCCCCGGTTTCCCCGCGTTTCCCTGAGCTCCTAAGTTTTCCCCTTGAGTCCCTCGCCCTCCTAGCTTTTGCCCCCGAGTACCTCACCATCCTAGGTTTTCCCCTTGAGTCCCTCGCCCTCCTAGCTTTTGCCCCAGAGTACCTCACCATCCTAGGCTTTCCCCTTGAGTCCCTCGCCCTCCTAGTTTCTACCCCTGAGTTCCCCGCTAACCTTTGTTTGAGTTTTGTTAAATAAACTTGTTACGTTTGTGCCGTGCATTTGAGTCCGCTCTGTCCTTTTTTAACAGAACGATTCAGCCATCATGGGCTCAGCAGGCACATCGCCACCCCCCGAGCCCTCCGCGTCCCTATCACAAGACCTGTCCTTTGCTGTGGCCTCCCAGGGAGTGCTGCTCGGTCAGCACAAATCGGCCATTTCTTCCATGGCTAAGGCACTGCGCTCCCTGGCCGAGGAGGTCCGGCGCCTGGCTCGTCAGTCCCCTCCCATCCCTTTTTTTGACTCCGCTCCATCCGCTTCTAGTTCTCATCTCCTCGTGACCAATTCAGCTCCCCCCGTGACCAATTCGGCTCAGCTCGCCCCCCCGTGAATCCCTGGTTCCTCCCCCCGACCACTTCTCCGGCACGTTGGGGACATGCGAGGGGTTCCTCGTGCAGTGTACCCTGGTATTCAGGAGGCAGCCAGTAACTTACAGCACTGACGAGTCCAAGGTGTGTTTTGTCGCTGGTTTGCTCAGCGACCGGGCCCTCGCTTGGTTCACCTCGGTGAGCGAGGGTTGGCCTGATCTCCTTTCCTCATACTCCGCCTTTGTGGAGGAGATGAGGAGGGTGTTCGATCATCCTGTTTGGGGGGCTGAGACCAATTCCTGGCTCATGTCTCTCCGTCAGGGGGATCGCAGCATCACGGAGTATTCAGTTGATTTCCGCATCTTGGCCGTTAGGTCGGGCTGGAACAATCCGGCTCTCAGTTGCGTGTTCCTGGCGGGGCTCAGCGAGCGGATAAAGGACCTTTTGGCCACCAGGGATGAGCCAGAGAGCCTCGACAGCCTAATAGATAACGCCATTGATTTAGACAATCGCCTCCGGGCACGGGAGAGGGAGCGTGCCCCTCGTGGCTCTTCCTTGGCTTAACACCATAACTGTAAAGAACAAGTATCCACTTCCCCTTATGGATTCAGTGTTTGAGTCCCTCTCCCGGTCCGCCATATTCACTAAGTTAGACCTTAGAAACGCCTACCATCTTGTGCCGATCTGGGAGGGGGACGAGTGGAAAACGGCTTTTAACACGCCGTTAGGCCACTACAAATATTTGGTGATGCCGTTTGGCCTCACTAACGCCCCCGCCGTTTTTCAAGCCCTCGTTAACAACGTCCTCCGTGACTTCCTGCATCGGTTTGTTTTTGTCGACGACATCCTGATCTTCTCCCGTGACCCAGTCCAACACACCGAACACGTCCGTTTAGTGCTGCAGCGGCTTCTGGAGAACAGGCTGTTCGTCAAGGCAGAGAAATGTGAATTTCATGTCCCATCTATACAGTTCCTTGGTTTTATCATTGAGAGTGGGCGGCTCCGCGCAGACCCAGCCAAAATCCAAGCCGTAGCAGACTGGCCCACTCCCACCTCCGTTAAACAATTACAGCGTTTGTTGGGCTTTGCCAACTTCTACCGTCATTTCATCCGTAACTACAGTTCCCTGGCCGCCCCTCTCACTCGACTCCCCTCCCCTTCAGTTCCCTTTATCTGGTCTCCCGAAGCCGCTGCAGCCTTCTCTCTCCTCAAGGCCCGGTTCACCTCCGCCCCCATCCTCAATCAGCCTGACCCCTCTCTCCAGTTTGTGGTGGAGGTGGACGCCTCGGACGTGGGTGTTGGGGCCACCCTGTCCCAGCGCTCGCCCTCTGACCACAAACTCCATCCCTGTGCATTCTTTTCCCGTCGCTTGACCCCATCTAAGCAAAACTACAGCGTGGGAGACCGGGAGCTGTTGGCTGTGAAATTGGCACTGGAGGAGTGGAGGCACTGGCTGGAGGGTGCCGAGCACCCCTTTCTGGTTTGAACCGACCATAAGAACCTCTCCTACATACAGACTGCCCAGAGACTGAACTTCCGCCAGGCACGGTGGGCCCTGTTTTTCAACCGGTTTAACTTCACCCTGTCGTACCGCCCAGGATCCCGCAACGTCAAACCTGACACTCTGTCCCGTCTCCACTCCTCTGAGGACCCAGTTGACCAGCCTGACCCCATCCTCCCCCGTTCCTGTCTCGTTGCCTCCCTGGTCTGGGAGGTTGAGTCCGCTGTCCGCCGTGCTCAGTCCACGGATCCA
Organism: Perca fluviatilis; assembly: GCF_010015445.1. NCBI lineage: Eukaryota > Metazoa > Chordata > Actinopteri > Perciformes > Percidae > Perca > Perca fluviatilis. The sequence continues at coordinate 16,174 of NW_024375776.1, forward strand.
GACCCTGGTACCGGCCCTCCTAACTGCCTCTACGTCCCTCCGAGCGCCCACTCCCAGGTTCTCCAGTGGGCGCACGCCTCAAAGTTCAGCTGCCATCCAGGAACTGCCAGGACCATGTTCCTGCTCCGCCAACGATTCTGGTGGCCCACCATGGATAAAGACTGCCGGGATTTTGTGGCTGCTTGTGAGGTGTGCGCCCGCTCCAAAGCCTCCCACCAACCGCCCGCCGGTCTGCTCCGCCCCATCCCAGTCCCCGGTCGGCCCTGGTCTCACATTGCTCTGGACTTTGTCACTGGCTAGCCCAATTCCCATGGAAACACGGTCATTCTCACAGTTGTTGAACGATTCTCCAAATCCGCCCATTTCATTCCTCTGGCCAAACTACCCTCGTCCATGGAAACTGCCCGCCTGTTGGTCCATCACATTTTCCGCCTCCACGGCATCTGGACATTGTCTCCGACCGGGGACCCCAGTTCACATCGCAGGTCTGGAAGTCCTTCTGCCAAGCCCTCGGCGCCACGGTCAGCCTGTCATCTGGTTACCACCCTCAGACCAACGGACAGACCGAGCGGGCGAATCAGGACCTGGGGGCGGCTCTTAGGTGTGTGGCGTACTGTAACCCTTCGTCATGGAGTTCTCACCTCCCGTGGGTCGAATACGCCCATAACTCCCTCGTCAGCGCTGCCACTGGGATGTCGCCCTTCATGTGTGCCATGGGGTTCCAGCCTCCATTGTTCCCAGCCCTGGAAAAAGAGGTGGAAGTGCCGTCTGTCCAGGTCCATCTGCGTCGATGTCGACGGGTCTGGAGGGAGGCCAGGGCTGCTCTCCAGCGCACAGCTTCCCGGGATAAACGCCTGGCAGACCGCCACCGGACTCCTGCTCCTGTCTACCGGCCCGGCCAGAAGGTGTGGCTTTCCTCCCGGGATCTCCCTCTCCAAACCACCTCCAAGAAGCTCATCCCCGGTTTGTGGGACCCTATACCATCGAGGCCGTCGTGAAACCCACCGCGGTCAAACAAATTACATCCTGTCTTCCACGTCTCCCAGCTCAAACCGGTATCCACCAGCCCTCTCTCCTCTCCAGTGGCAGCGCCTCCTCCTCCCCGGATGCCCGGGGGCCCGGACTTTCAAATAAAGAAAATAAAATGAATTTATACCTAATATGCCTATTCTTGAGCGAAATGTTCACTTTCTTGCTGAATTAATGCTTTTTTTTACATGTATTAGTGTGAGCAAACTGCTAAAAAACATGGAAACTCCATAATGATAACTGTCTCTTTAAGTAGAAAAAGATCTCAGACTAGGAGGCAGTTCACTGAGGAGTGATGGTTAAAGTCTGTGATTATGGAAACACGGTTGTAGTATGCAGCGTCCTGATTGGTGGAAAATGCTTGCAGAAAGATACTGCTGTTGTCAGGTAAATATGTCACTGTCAAAGAGGCTGAAGTGAAAAGTTGACTGGAAAAGCCCAGCTTTAATGATGAATGACTGATAAGCAGGCTATGCACTCGTCATGTATGACTCATTTGGAATGAAATGATGATGTTGCAAAATAATTCAACCGGCATCATCAAGAATGAAGAACACAAACCTAATGGTCGCGCCATTCACGTCCATATTAAGTAGCCACGTGTATATGTTTTGGTCTTAATACATGCATAGATTTACCGCTCCAGCAGAGAGGATGGTTCGCTCAGCCAGCAGTTAAGTTCATAAGAATTTGTCAAAATTTCAAGATTCCCGCAAACTAAGAAACAGTTAGACTACAAACCGACAGCTTTTGTTTTAGCTTGTTTGTAATAATTCACTATTTGCAGAGTAGAGCTGTGTTTGCGTAAAACAGCGCGGTGGACAAGAGTGGACTGAGCAGACAGAGCAGATTGAAATATCGCTTTCTACACAGCGGCCATTGGTTATCCTCTTTGTATCGTTCCTAGTCAGATACTGCGTGTTTTAACGCACACACATCTCGGCTCAGCTGTGTGTGTGGAGCGCAGGCATCGCTGTACAGAATCCCGGCATGTGAATAGAGATGCAAATACAGGGGGCTGGGTTTGTGCTCTACCTGTGTAATGTTACCTGCTGTAAATGCTTGCAATGCTAAATAACAGAACGCATTTTTTCCTCTTTACATTTTCTGACTTCGGGATTATTCTTATTATTCCGCGGGCTGCCAGTTGACGATCTGTAGTATATTAGTGTTGAAGTAGTTGTTGATGATAGCCTTTCCACTCTCCACTGCATAACAACTGACTACCAAGAATTTAACTGTGGTCAGTCAACACTAATGGCAGGCATATGTGTCAAAGATGACATTTTGACTCCTGTTTTTGTTTAATTAATGTATGCATGTATTCAACATAACTTTACCTAATAGGTACAATACAGGCTATTAGGCCTACTGTATGAATTGTGTTTTCAATATGGTCATTATGAGTGGTTATTAGGCTACTGATCTGAGTCAAAATTTTCTAATGATGAAATGAGTGATAAACCTGCCGTTTCCTAACCCTAGGAATAAAGACTGAATTAAATCAGTGGTGTTGTAGTCTAGGTTTTTGTAGTGATTATACTGTATTTTTTTTCCCTCCCAGGATTAGACTCGCCCATCCCAGAGCGACAACCCCATAGGTTTTTTGTAACGTTACTGCGTGAAGCATCAGCCTCATCTGGCTCATTTTCTGAAGTTTCTATAACGTTAACGCTGCAGTGTCATCCGAAGCAACAGTATAGCTTCAGGGGCAGGTTTACCAAAACAGTGTAGTTTAAATTTGCTTTCATTTCATATACCTACTTTAGTGATTCACATTTGTTGATTTCAAATTTGCACAGAGGATGACTGCCAAGCAACTGTTATTGTTCCAGGAGACTCGCAACACAGACAGGGTGAGTTTATGAACGTAAGTGTGAAACGTTATCCTTGCGTTTTTGTAAGCGGGTAGCCTATATATGGAAATCCTTGACCTATCCAAAGAAAATATAAAAAGAAAGGCCTGCACACTAGCCTAATTTTCGGTAAAACATCTCTTCAAAACCACTAACAACAGTCGCTAAAATAAATCATCTCTTCACGGTCAACATAACAACAATAGCAATACGTGGAATGTCAGCGTGATACGCGGAATGGCACGCGGAGTGGCAGCGTGATACGCAGAATGGCAGCGTGCGTCGTCCTCATTTAGCTCAGCCAATCAGAGGTAGGCATAGGGCGGGTCTTGGCGTGGCCACAGTGGGATTCATAATTTCGCTTCCTGCTCCTGGCACTTACCAGTATTGCTGATGTGAAATTAACTCACGTCTAATGATGTAGGCCGACTCTTCTTCTTCAGTTTTATTTTACATGTAGCATATAGTGAGAATTTGCACCACTCCTTGCACACTCAGAACTATGATTGACTGTGCTCCTCTGTGCTTGCTCCTTTGGAACAACCACCCGTTCATAATCCCATAACCTCTGTTCCCCGACTGAGATCGATTAACATAAACAAAAGAGGTGCTATACTCAACAACCTAATTGGAATTAAAACAACCACTGCACTGACAGAACAGAATAGGAAAATCAAATGTGGACTATTAAACATTAGATCTCTGTCTTCTAAAGCAATATTGGTAAATGAATTGATATCAGATAACCAAATTGATTTATTTTTTCTCACCGAAACATGACTATTACTCAACACTAATAGAAGAAAATAAGAACAACCCAAGGTATTGAGTGGAGGACTGCACTGGTCTGGCCAAAGTCCTCATCACCCGCCGCAAAGATGTCTCTCCATCACTGTAACAGTGAGTCCATCTTCTGTTGTTGGTCCGTTGTTAAGCCA
>NW_024375777.1:0-19993 GCF_010015445.1 Perca fluviatilis
TCATCGCCTTCCGACCGCTCTACCTATTTTCACCCCGCCTGGCCATCCTAGGTTTCATCATGTCTGGCCTATCCGGTTTTTTGCGCTCCATCCTAGGTTTCTCATGCGCCTGCCATCCAGGTTTCATCGCCTGGCCATCCTAGGTTTCTCATTGCATCTGCCATCCAAGTGTTTCACCGCGTCTGCCATCCTAGGTTCTTCTCCGGTCTGGCCATCCTAGTTTTCTCGCCTGGGCATCCAGTATCGCTCTGGCTATCTCATTCACCCCGCTCTCACCGTTTTTTCATCCCGTCTCCATCCTAGGTTTCTATCATTCTGGCCATCCTAGTTTTTGTTAGTGCCTGCATCCTAGTTCTCATGGCCCGCTATCCAGTTTCATCAGTTCACATCCTAGGTTTCTATGGCATCTGGCCATCCTAGGTTTCATTGCGCCTGGCCATCCTAGGTTTCATTGCATCTGGCCATCCGTTTAATCCGTTCCCATCCTAGGTTTCAACGCTGCTTGCCATCTAGGTTCCCTAATCCTCAGTTTTCACCTCGCCTGGCCATCCTAGGTTTCACCCCGTCTGGCCATCCTAGGTTTCATTCGCGTCTGGCCATCCTAGGTTTCTTGTTCGCGCCTGACCATCCTAGGATCTTCCTCGTCTGGCCATCCTAGGTTTCTCATCTCGTCTGGCCATCCTAGGTTTCTCATCTCGTCTGGCCATCCTAGGTTTTTTGTCGCGTCTGGCCATCTTAGGATTCTTCTCGTGTCTGGCCATTCTAGGTTTCTCATCGCGTCTGGCCATCCTAGGTTTTTTGTCGCCTGCATCCGTGGTTTTGTCCTGGCCATCCTTAGGTTTTCATCGCCTGGCCATCCGTTCTTTCATCTCCGCTTTGGCCATCCTAGGTTTCCATTGCATCTGGCCATCCAAGTTGTTTCACCCGTCTGGCCATCCTAGATTCTCGCGTCTGGCCATCCTAGGTTTCATTGCCCTGGCTATCCAGTTTTCATGCGCCTGGCCATCCTGTAGGTTTCATCCCGTCTGCCATCCTAGGTTTCATCGCGTCTCCATCCTAGGTTTCATCGTGCCACCTTTTTCGCCTCATCCGTTTTGTCCCTCATCGGTATCGCTGGTCATCCGTCGTCTGTCTCTAGTTCATCGCCTAACACCAGTTCACCCCTCTGGCCATCCTAGGTTTCATCATGTCTGCCATCCTAGTTTTCGCGCTCTGCATCCTAGGTTTCATGGCCCTGGCCATCCAGTTTCATCGCTTACCATCCTAGGTTTCATTGCATCTGGCCATCCAGTTGTTTCATCGTTGCTGCCATCCTAGGATTCTTCTCGTGGTTGCCATCCTAGGTTCATGGCCTCATCCTGGCTCGTCGCCCAGCATCCTAGGGTTGTCGCTTCCGTCACCATTTTCACGTCTTGGCCATCCGGTTTCACCGCCTGGCCATCCCTACCAATCACCGGGTTCGCCGCCCATATCCGGTTTCGCCGTTGCCATCCATGTTCTCATCCAGTCTGCCATCCAGGTCTCCCCATTCCATCCGTCCACCGGTTATCCTAAGTTTAAGCTATCTGCACCTCAGCCGCCGCCATCGCGATTATCCTCCAGTCATCGCTTACATCCTGTTTCACCCCGTTGGCCATCCAGGCCCCGCGGTAGGCATCCGGGCTTTGCCCCCGCCATCTCTTCCCCCTGCCATCCAGTTTATCCTTCATCAGGTTTTTCGTCGTATCCTAGATCGCGCCCACCAGTCCCACGCATCCGCTACCATCCAGTCACACCTCCACCTGTTCTCATCAGTGCTTACATTCATGCACCACAGCTTGTAAGGTGTACGAGCGCGATGACCCGGTTCGTCACCACCGCCCTATAGGTTTCATCTCACCAGGGCACCCCCATCCTGACTCTGCGCCATCCTAAGTTTCACCCTTACCAACGCCGGCACTCGCACCGTCTCCATCCAGATCTCCTCTTGCTCATCCTGGTTTCTCAGCGCCTACCATCCGTTTTTGTGCTACATCCGGTGCTGGTGCTGCGCCTCCACGTTTTCATCCAGTCTGGCATCCTAGTCGCCTGCCACCTAGGTTTCATTCCTTCCTAGTTCACTTTTCACCTTCGCCATCCAGTTCATGCGCTGGCATCCTGGTTTTCATCGCCTTGACATCCGCACCCCGCTCACCATCCGGTTTCACCCGCCTGGTCATCCGTGGTTCTCACCGCCTGCATCCGTTTTGTGCGCCTCCATCCGCTTCATCCCGCTCACATCCGTTTCACCTTGCCTGCCACCCGGTTTCATCCGCCTGGCCATCCTAGTTTCTCATCCTCGCCTGGCCATCCGTAGTTTTGCTCCCAGTTCTTCTCTGCCCCCCGTTTCATCGCCTGCCATCCGAGGTTTGTCACTAGTGTCCGCCTCAGTCTCGTTTTCATCGCTGCTTTACCATCCTAGGTTTCATCACGTCTCCATCCTAGTTTTATCCCTACATCCAGGTTGCTGCTACGCGTTTTCATTTCACACCAGGTTCACCCGGCCCCACCAGGTTTCATATTACCACCTTTGTTGCCCATAGTTTCATCCTGGCCTGCCATCCAGTTTCACCCGTCAACATCCAGGTTCATCATGTTCACATCCTAGGTTTTTTGTGTACTCATCCGGTCATGCCTCCAACATCCGGTTCATTGCATCTCTATCCAGTGTTACCTTCCCCATCCGGTTTCATCTCTGCATCATCCGGAGGTTCATGCATCTACCATCCGTTGCTCATATTATCCTAGGTTTCTCCTTGCCCTGCCATCCAGTTTGCTGGCATCCAGTCAAGTCGCCTGGCATCCTAGTGTCCTGCCACCGTTCCTACCCGTAAGCAGTCTACCTGGACCACTGGATCCCCTGCATCATCATCCTCTGCCATCCGACTCTTGCCTGCACCCAGTCTGGTCCCCGCTCCATCGTGTCATCACATGCCATCCAGTCTCTCCTATCATTAGGTTCACCCGCCTCCATCCACTTTGGATCATGTGCCCCCAGCTTCCCCCTGCATCCGTTTATGATCGCGGTCTGCCATCCGAGCCACGGTGGCCATCCGGTTCTAATTGGCCTGGCCATCCTAGGTTTTATCGTTTCCCATCCTAGGTTTCGCACCACCATCCTGGTAACTGGTTCGTTATCCGAGTCGCCTGGCCATCCTAGCTTTCTCGCGTCTGGCCATCCAGTTTCACTTGTGCCTGCTATCCTAGGGTTCAGCGTCTGCCATCTAGGTTCATCCATCTGGCCATCCTAGGTTTCAATGCGTCTGCCATCCTGCCCGTCTGCATCCAGTTTTCATCCCTCTCCATCCGATTCTAATCGCCTGGCCATCCTTAGGTTTCATCGCCGCCATCGTCAGGTTTTATCGTTGCCTGGCCATCCTTGGTTTCTAATCGTGTCTTGCCATCCTAGTTTCTCATCGCCTGCCATCCTAGTTTCATCGCGCCTTGCCATCCTAGGGTTCTCATGTCTACCATCCGGTTTCTATCGCTTCACCATCCTAGGTTTCATCGCTTCTGGCCATCCAAGGTTTTTCATCGCCTACACAGCAATTGGTTCCTGCCATCCTGTTTCTCGTGGTCTGGCCATCCAGTCATCGCTCTGGCCATCCAGGTTTCATCCTTCACCATCTTCTTCCCTCGCCCTGCCATCAGTTTCATCACCCGCTCTGCATCCTAGTCTAGTCATGCGCCTACATCCTAGGTCATCGCCTGCCATCCTTTCGGTCACATCCGGTTCTCGCTACTCATCGTTCAATTGTTAGCCTTAGTTTAACTCTGTCCAACTCCGACATCCCAGGGTTTGGATCACGTCTGCCCATCCTGGTTTCTCACCGCCTGGCCATCCTAGGTTTCACTGCGCCTGACCATCCTAGGTTTGGATCGCCTTGCCATCCTATGTTTCAGATTTCTTATTGCATCTGGCTATCCTAGGTTCTCATCGATTCTTACCATCCCATGTTTCTCCCCTCCTCATCTGGCCCCTGGTTTCTAATTGCTTCTGGCCATCCTGCTTGTGACGCCTGGCCATCCGGTTTCTCCCGCCTGGCCATCCTAGCTTTGGGATCAAGTCTGGCAATCCCAGGTTTGTAGATCGCTGCCTGGCCATCCTAGGTTTCTACGCGCTTGCCATCCTAGTTTCTTCGTCTGGCCATCCTAGGGTTTCATCCCGCCTGGCCATCCTAGTGCCCATATCTGGCCATCATAGGTTCTCCTCGCCAGCCCATTCTAAGTTTCCAAATTCGGCCTGGCCATCCTAGCTTGGATCGTGCCTGGCCATCCTGCTTCTAATTGCGTCTGACATCCTAGTTTGTGATCGCCTTGGCCATCCTGGTTTCTCCTGTGTCTGGCCATCCTAGGTTTCAATTGCGCCTGACATCCTAGGGTTTGTGATCGCGCCTGGCCATCCTAGTTTTCATCACGTCTGGCCATCCTAGGTTTCTAATTGCGCCTGACCATCCTATCTTTGTTATCGTGATTTGGCTATCCTGTAGGTTTCATGTCATCTAACCATCCTAGGTTTGTGATCGTGTCTGGCCATCCTAGCTTTCTCCTCACGCCTGGCCATCCAGCTTTTCCCGCCTGGCCATCCGTAGGTTTCAATTGTGTCTGGCTATCCTTGTTTCTAATCGCGTCTGGCTCCCCAGGTTTCTAATTGTGTCTTGCCATCCTAGGTTTCTTCTCGTGTCTGGCCATCCTAGGTTTCTATCGCTTCTGGCCATCCTAGGTTTCAGGTTTTTCATCGCCGCCTTGGCCATCCTAGGTTTCTAATTGTGTCTTGCCATCCTAGGTTTCTTCTCGGTCTGGCCATCCTAGGTTCTCATCGCTTCTGGCCATCCTGGTTTCAGGTTTTTCATCGCTTCTGGCCATCCTAGGTTTCATCGCTTCTGGCCATCCGTAGGTTTCTTCGGCTTTTCATTGCGTCTGGCCATCCTAGGTTCTAATTGTGTCTTTCCATCCTAGGTTTTCCTCGTCGGCCATCCAGGTTTCATCGCCGTCTGGCCATCCTGGTTTCTCATCGCTTCTGGCCATCCTAGGTTCTGTGTTTTCATCGCGCTAGCCATCCTAGGTTTCTCCCATGCCTGCAATAACCCTAGGTTTCTCCTCGCCAGCCCATTCGGTTTCAAATTACATCTGGCCATCCTAGCTTTGTGATCTTGTCTGGCCCTAGGTTTCTCCCTCCCAGCCATTCGGTTTCAAATTCGCGCCTGGCCATCCGGTTTCATCGCCTGGCCATCCTGGTTTCTATCGCGCCTGACCATCCTATCTTTGTTATCGATTTGGCTATCCAGGTTTCAATTGTGTCTTACCATCCTAGGTTTGTGATCGCTGCCCGGCCATTCTAGGTTCTCATTGCGCCTTGCCATCCTAGGTTTCTTCTTGTGTCTCACATCCTAGGTTTCATCGGCCTGGCCATCCTAGGTTCTCATCGCTTCTCTGGCCATCTAGGTTTCTGGCGTTTTTCATCGCTGGCCGTCTCCTAGGTTTCTAATTGTGTTTGCCATCCTAGGTTTCTTCTCTGTTTGACCATCCCACGTTTCTCATCGCCTGGCCATCCTAGGTTTCAGGTTTTTCATCGCTTCTGGCCATCCTAGGTTTCATCGCTTCTGGCCATCCTAGGTTTCTCTGGTTTTTCATCGCTCTGGCCATCCTAGGTTTCACTGTGTCTTGCCATCCTAGGTTTCTTCTCGGGTCTGGCATCATCCTAGGCTCTCATCGCTTCTGGCCATCCTAGTTTCTCAGGTTTTCATCGCTTCTGGCCATCCTAGGTTTCTTTCATCGCTCTGGCCATCCGTAGGTTTCAGGTTTCATCGCTTCCCATCCTGTTTCTAATTGTGTCTTGCCATCCTAGGTTTCTTCTCGTTTAGCCATCCGTTTTTCTATCGCTTCTGGCCATCCCAGGTTTCTTTCAGGTTTTTCATCGCTTCTGGCCATCCTAGGTTTCATCGCTTCTGGCCATCCTAGGTTTCAGGTTTTTCATCGGCCTTGGCACATCCAGGTTTCTAATTGTGTCTTGCCATCCTAGGTTCTTCTCGTGGCCCGGCCATCCTAGGTTTCATCGCTTCTGGCCATCCTAGCTTTCAGGTTTTTCATCGCATCTGGCCATCCTGGTTTCAAATTGTGTCTTTACCATCCTAGGTTTGTGATTGCGTCTTGCCATCCATATTTTCGTTTCATCGCTGGCCATCCTGGTTTCTCCTTCGCCTGGCCATCCTGTTTCCAGGTTTCTCCTCCGTCTGGCCATCGAGGCCCAATTGCATCTGGCCATCCTGATTTCTCCTCGCGCAGCCATTCGGTTTCCAAATTGCGCTCTGGCCATCCTAGCTTTGGATCACGTCTGGCCATCCTGCTTTCTAATTGCGTCTGGACATCCTAGGTTTGTGATCGCCTGGCCATTCTGTTTTCATCGCTTCTGGCCATCCTAGGTTTCTAATTGCGTCTGACCATCCTATCATTGTTATCGGATTTGGCTATCCTAGGTTTCTCTGTCATCTGACCATCCTAGATTTGTGATCGTGTCTGGCCATCCTAGTTTTCCCTCGCGCCTGGCCATCCTAGCTTCTCCTCGCCTGGCCATCCTGGTTTCTAATTGTGTCTGGCTATCCTAGGTTTCAATTGTGTCTGGCTATCCTTGTTTTCTAATCGTGTCTTGCCATCCTAGGTTTCTAATTGTGTCTTGCCATCCTAGGTTTCTTCTCGTGTCTGGCCATCCGGTTTTCTCATCGCCTGGCCATCCTAGGTTTCTCATCGCCTTGGCCATCCTAGCTTTCATCGCTTCTGGCCATCCTAGATTTCTCAGGTTTTTCATCGCCTGGCATCCTGGATTTATAATTGTGTCTTAAAATCCTAGTTTGTGATCACGTCTACCATCCTAGTTTCTATTGCGCCTGCCATCCTAGGTTTCTTCTCGTCTGGCCATCCTAGGTTTATCGATCTGGCCATCCTAGGTTCTCATCGCTTTCGCATCCTAGGTTTCTCAGGTTTTTCATCGCGCCTGGCCATCCTAGGTTTCTAATTGTGTCTTGCCATTAGGTTCTTTCTCGGTCTGGCCATCCTAGGTTTCATCGCCTGGCCATCCGGTTTCATCGCTTCTGACCATCTAGTTCTCTTTGTCATTGCGTCTGGCCATACTAGGTTTCATCGCTTGGCCATCCTAGTTTTCAGGTTTTTCATTTCATAGCCAGTTCTTATCCTAGGTTTCCTCGCCATCCTGTTTTCATCGGCCTGCCATCCTAGGTTTCATCGCCCGCATCCTAGTTTCAGGTTTTCATCGCTGCCTGGCATCCTGGTTTCTATTGTGTCTTACCATCCTAGGTTTGTGATTGCGCCTGCCATCCTATGTTTCTGGTTTTCATCGCCGCCTGGCCATCCCAGGTTTCTCCTTGCGTCTGGCCATCCTAGTTTCGGTTTCTCCCCGCCTGGCCATCGTAGGTGCTCCATTGCATCTCCATCCAGTTTCTCGCAGCCATTCGTTCAATGCCTGGCCATCCTGTTTGTGTTGTCGCCATCCTAGCTTAATTGCCCTACATCTAGGTTTATGATCGCTCATGTTCATCGTCTGCATCCTAGGTTTTAATTTTGACCATCCTATTTTGTTATCGATTTGCTATCCTAGGTTTCTGTCATTTCACCATCCTAGTTTGTTCTGTCTGGCCATCCTAGCTTCTCCTGCTCAATGCCACATGCATTGTGTGGCCATCCTAGGTTTCTAATTGTCTGGCTATCCTTATTTTCTAATGCGTTCTTGCCATCCTAGTTTCTAATTGTGTCTTCCATTAGTCTTTTGTGGGCCATCCTATTTCATCTTATGTTCTCTGTTTCCATCCTATTTCTCGGTTTTTCATCTCCGCACCTGTTTCTAATTGTGTTAATCCTAGTTTGATCTCTGCCATGGTTTCTCATTGCGTCTTGCCATCCTAGTTTCTTTCTTTCGCCATCCTAGGTTTCATCTCATCTGGCCATCCTAGGTTTCTCATCTCGTCTGGCCATCCTAGGGTTTCTTTAGTTTTTCATCGCTGCCTGGCCATCCTAGGTTTCTAATTGTGTCTTGCCATCCTAGGTTTCTTTCTCGTCTGCCATCCGGTTTTCATGCGTCTGGCCATCCCAGTTTCTCACCGCTTCTGACCATCCTGAGGTTCTCAGGCATTGCGCCTGGCCATACTAGTTTCTCATCGCTTCTGGCCATCCTAGGTTTCTGAGGTTTTTCATTGCGTCTGGCCATCCTAGGTTTCATCGCTTCGCTAGCCTTCCGGTTTTTCCTCGTGGCTCGCCATCCTAGGTTTCTCCTCCGTCTGGCCATCCTAGGTTTTAATTGTGTCTGGCTATCCTTGTTTCTAATCGTGTCGGCTATCCTAGGTTTCAATTGTGTCTTGCCATCCTGGGCTTTCTTCGGTCTGGCCATCCTAGGTTTCATCGCTTCTGGCCATCCTAGGTTTCAGGTTTTTCATCGGCTTGCCATCCTAGGTTTCTAATGTGTCTTGCCATCCCGGTTTCTTTCGTTGTGCCATCCAGGTTCTCTCGCTCTACCACCGGTTTCTTAGGTTTCATCGCTTCTGGCCATCCTAGGTTTCATCGCTTCTGGCCATCCTAGGTTTCTTCTGTTTTTCATCGCGTCTGGCCATCCTAGGTTTCTACTTGTGTCTTACCATCCTAGGTTTTGCATCGTCTGGCCATTCTAGGTTTCTCATTACGTCTTGCCATCCCAGGGTTTCTTCTTGTGTCTGGCCATCCTAGGTTTCATCGCGTCTGGCCATCCAGGTTCTCATCGCTTCTGGCCATCCCGTAGGTTTCTCCGGTTTTCATCCGTCTGGCCATCCTAGGTTTCTCCTTGTGTCTGGCAATCCTAGGTTTCTCCTCGTCAGCCCATTCTAGTTTTCAAATTGCATCTGGCCATCCTAGCTTTGTGATCATGTTCCTGGCCATCCAGCTTTCTACCTCGGTTCCGACATCCGGTTTATGATCGGCTCTGGCCATCCTAGGTTTCCCATCGCTGCTGCCATCCTAGGTTTCTAATTGCGTCTGACCATCCTATCTTTGTTATCGTCATTTGGCTATCCTAGGTTTCTCAGTGTCATTTCACCATCCTAGATTTTGTGATCGTGTCTGGCCATCCTAGCTTTCTCCTCGCGTCTGGCCATCCTAGCTTTCTCCGCTGCCTGGCCATCCTGAGTTTCTCCTCGCTCTGGCCATCCTAGGTTTCCTAATTGTGTCTGGCTATCCTAGGTTTCTAATTGTGTCTGGCTATCCTTGTTTCCTAATCGTGTCTTGCCATCCTAGGTTTCTAATTGTGTCTTGCCATCCTAGGTTTCTTCTCGTGGTTCGGCCATCCTAGGTTTCTCATCGCGCGGCCATCCTAGTTCTCTAACGCTTCGACCATCCTAGGTTTCTCAGGTTTTCATTAGCGCCTGGCCATACTAGGTTTCTATCGCTTGGCACATCCTAAGTTTCTCAGGGTTTTTCATTGCGTCTGGCCATCCTAGGTTTCTCATCGCTTCTGGCCATCCTAGGTTTTCTCGTGTCTGGCCATCCTAGGTTCTCATCGCCGTTCCCATCCGGTTTCTCATCGCTTCTGGCCATCCTAGGTTTCTCGGGTTTTCATCCATCTGGCCATCCTGAGGTTTCTAATTGTCTTACCATCCTAGGTTGTGATTGCGTCTTGCCATCCTATGTTTCTCAGGTTTCTCTCGCTCTGGCCATCCTAGGTTTCTCCTTCGCGCGGCCATCCTAGGTTTCTCAGGTTTCTCCTCGCTTGGCCATCGTAGGGTGTCTAATTGCATCTGGCCATCCTAGATTTCTCCTCGCGTCAGCCCATTCTAGGGTTTCAAATTGGCTCTGGCCATCCTAGCTTTGTGATCATGTCTGGCCATCCTAGCTTTCTAATCTGTGAACATCCCTAGGTTTATGATCGCGTCTGGCCATCCTAGGTTTCCCGTAGCTTCCTGGCCATCCTAGGTTTCTAATTGGCGTCTGACCATCCTATCTTTGTTATCGCATTTGGCTATCCTAGGTTTCTCATGTCATTTCACCATCCTAGATTTGTGATCGTGTCTGGCCATCCTAGCTTTCTCCTGCGTCTGGCCATCCTAGCTTCTCCTCGTCTGGCCATCCCTAGGTTTCTAATTGTGTCTGGCTATCCTAGGTTTCTAATTGTGTCTGGCTATCCTTGTTTTCTAATCGGTGTCATCCCAGGTTTCTAATTGTGTCTTGCCATCCTAGGTTTCTTCTCGTGTCTGGCCATCCTAGGTTTCTCATCGCGTGGCCCATCCTAGGTTTCTCATCGCGTCTGGCCATCCTAGGTTTCGTTTCTCATCTGCGGCCATCCTAGGTTTCTCAGGTTTTTGATGGACTCCATCTCACCGCGGCTCGTATCAAAGAATCACGGACAAGAGGCGTTTATTTCCCGACACACATACCCATTATAAGATTAACTGGAACCTGCGGGCTGCGGTAAAAGATTGCGGCGTAACAATCGCGGCTGACACTGCGGTCAGGGCGGCGATGTAGCAACCCAGGCAGCACCAACACCGGCACTAAACTCTGACACACAGTCGGAGAAAATTTGCAAATAGCCATCCATTTTTGTAAAGCGGCCCATATTTGAGCTTTAAATGGTTTAAAAAAGTTTCAGAAGTGAATTTTGTAATGGAATAACAGAGATCTGCGTGACCTAGCTAGATTCAGAAGACTACCTGATCTCAGGTCAGTTGTGTAGCCTATGTAAATGTTGGGGCGTGACCGTTCTCTTAATACACCCATGGGCTGACAAAGGTTCCAGTTTTTGGGAGGTTGACGTCAACTTCCAGCTTTGTTGGGATTCGCCTGTTTTCAGCGGCAGTTTCAAAATCTGAGATTTTCATAGTAAAGGGGTGTCAATGGGATTTTGAGCTTCTATGTATGTCCTATTTACCCACCGAACTGTCGTTATTCAACTATGACAGGGTAAAATCGGTTTTGCATTCTATCACCCCTTTAAAGGAACACGCCGACTTATTGAGATTTGAGCTTATTCACCGTAACCCCCAGAGTTAGACAAGTCGATACATACTCTTCTGATCTCCGTGTGTGCTGTAAAGCTGTCTGACGTCTCCAGCGGCATCAGCCCATCACAGAACAGGCGGGTGAATGGTTCCAGTAATCCTACTTCTCCGAATAAGTGACAACATGACGCCAACATGTTCCTATTTACACGTTATGATTTGTAGAGTCAAAGCATGTATAAAAAACAACGTAACATGAGACACAGCCATCTTCTATCCGTAAACAAACCGGGAACTATATTCTCAGGTGGAAGAATATAGTACTTGGGCGGAGTGATATGCTCGCAGCAAGCCTGTCTGAGAATATAGTTCCCGGTTTGTTTACGGATAGAAGATGGCTGTGTCTCATGTTACATTGTTTTTTGTACACGCTGTGTCTCTACAAATCACAACATGTAAATAGGAACATGTTGGCGTTATTTTGTCACTTTTGTCACAATTCGGAGCAGTAGGCTAGTTGGAACCAGTTACCTGCAGGATCTGTGCTGGGCTAAGCTAATGCTGGAGCCGTCAGACAGCGTTACAGCACGCACGGAGATGAGAAAGGTATGTATCGACTTGTCTTACTCTGGGGGTTACGGTGAATAAGCTAAATTCCCAATAAGTCGGCGTGTTCCTTTAAATTCTGACTGACTGCCTCTTCCTCCATCCAGTCAGTTCCTCTGATCGTAATCAGGCATTTTTTGGTGCACCAGGGTCCCATGAGACAGCTGACTGTGGTAGCTTACAACTCAAGAGTGTCATTCATCAGTGTCTACCTCCACCTCTTCAATGACCTTTTGATCATCTCCGCGAAAAAGTAACTTCATCTTTTAACACCACAAACCTATTTTTAACAATCTGTGACGGCCCTGTGTAGTCTGGCAGGGCCTCTCTGTGGGAGTGATGCCTCTCTGGTCTTACCCATCTTTGTTTCCATCCTTGTTTGAGTTGATTGCAGATCTGGTGCACCTGGGAGCTGGGAGCTGATAAAGCTCCACCTGGTCAGACTAGACTTCTCGCTCTTCACTACCAACACGCTGATCAACACGCCTTCCACATTTTGTTTTGGGTTTATTTAAGTTAGTTAAGTTCTGTTTAGTTTATTCTTTTGTTAAATAAATTACTTTTGATCATTTACAATGCCTCGCTCCCTCTTTTGTCATGGCCTTTGAGCCAGGTTGTGTATTACTGAAATGCCTTTGAACCAGACTGTGTTTTTATCTCCGCATATCAGGGACAGTAGTGGATCATGCTGAATTCCCCACACATGTGCACGTTGTTCATCTGAAGACTGAGGTCCTGGGTCTACCCCCAGACTACTGCGGAGCCGTTCCGCAGCCGTTCTACAACCGGTGGAAATAACGCAGCCGTTCTGCAGTCAGTGGAAATACACACATTGACTTTAATGGAAACCTAATGACTCCGCCGCCGTTCCGGAGCCATTCCGCAGCTGGTGGAAAATGGGGGTAAAGAACACAAAAGGATACTTGGTGCCAACCACCAATTTGACAACACGACCCACAGGTGTCCCAGTCCATTTAGCGATTTGATTTGACAGATCATCGAAGGATGTCCTGTCAGTGAAGGAGAATAGGAAAAGGACGGCGTCCACCTGCTCCTTACAGGCCTGGAAGACAGGGAACAGGGATTTGACAAAACGTCTGGTGTGATGGCGTTGTGGTACTTATTTTTTAAATCTAGAATAATACTAGCATAGTCTTTTTTTCTGTTTCACATTAGTTCATAACTCAATACAATGTGCTGTGTGAAAACACTTTATATTATAAACATACTGGCAGCAAATGGTCAAATCTACTTTTATTTATTTCAAGAGACTTTTATTTTATAAATCCACATTTATTTATTTCAAGAGACTTTTATTTCATAAATCCACATTTATTTATTTCCGTGGACTTTTATTTCCTAATGCCACATTTATTTATTTCCGTGGACTTTTATTTCCTAATGCCACATTTATTTATTTCCCTCTCTATTTATTTCCAGTTCTTATATGTAAATCAGGGGGTGTGGTTATCTCTCACATTCAGAACAGAGCCGTGGGCAAAAAAAGGCTGGCGAAGTGAGAGTGCAACACAACCGGCAGTTCGCGGTGCTCTTTACCCAGCGAACAGTCACCTATTCTGGGGTAACTAGACCACCAACTAGCGCTGACCTGACGGAGCACCACAACGGGCAGCTCGCGGTGCTCTGTACCCACTGTGGGTTGACACGACATTAGCTGAGGCGTTTTTAAATGAGCTAGCGGGCAAACGACTGCTCTAATTCACATTAAACGAAATTTAAAGAGAGAAACGGGTATCTCTCTCTCCCCCGCCTGTGCCTGCTGCGCTGTGGCCGTGTGTGTGTGTGTGTGTGAGAGAGACCTCCAGCTTACAGCGGGTTCTCTGAGCAACTAGCTAGCGGCCCGGCAGGCGCTAGCTGGCTGTCACGTTCATGTGGAGCTTCTCAACTCCGAAAACTTTGGAGCAAATTGTCAATTCGGCAACGATTTTCGCAAGACTATATTATATAAGACTATATTCGAAATCTAAACAGTTCATTTCTTGCCTAAAACACTCTCAGAAGGGAATTTAGTGATGAATAAGATGGCGAAAATTGTTAAAATTGTCCTGTTGTTGGTCTGCCAAAGAAGTCCCATTCACCTGGTTCTAAATGTGAGAGATAGCCACGCCAACTGATTTGCATATAAGAACTGGAAATAAATAGAGAGGGAAATAAATAAATGTGGACTTATGAAATAAAAGTAGCATGAAATAATTAAATGTATTTAATTATTTATGTATTTATTGCCTCATTTATTTATTTCATGATGTATTTCAAAGGCATATTTATTAATTTATCAATTTATTTATGTATTTATTTAATTCTGAATAAAATGACATTCCATAACCTGTGGTTTCATAGTGCATGTTAGGAATATTCTGGCCTGCAAGACGTGCAGCAAGAGCAGTTTTCCCGACTCCACTCTTGCCAGAGATGAAGCTCTTATAGTGATCTGTGTCCACAGCTACGTGTGGGGGCATCACCGGAGACTCCAACAGGCCTGTAAAACAAGTTTTAAACAGGTTGTCTAAATAGTTACTTTTGTGTACTGCTTGGTATTCATACTTTTCAGTCATGACAGTGTCAAAATGGTGTGCTGGTCAAAGATCACTGTGTCACTTATAGGTCTTAAAATTATGAATTGGAATTTGTTATGCAACATGACAGCATGGAAGTAGCTTCCAAGCAATTATATAGAGCCCCTGAATTAGTTTGTCTATCATTTTATGTATTAAATACTGTATATGTCAAGTGTATGCCGCTCTTGGAAATCTCCTACATCTGCATTAGACATCAACACACTACAATCCTAGGTTTTGTTATGCCATCTTGTTTTTAGTGATTTCATGTTCGTTGTCCAGTGAAACAGTACAGGGTATCATAGAGGTGGGCTTGTAACATGTCATTTTCTTTACAATTGTTCTGTTTTCTCTTTACACAACCTCAAACTCAAACATAAGTTATGACACAATATTCGTATAGCCTCATAAGACAATTAAAAGTCATGTTTACAAATGCTACCAACTCTCCCTACATCTAGAGCCAATAATGAAAAGACCCACATCATGTCTTCAAAGTTTTTTTGGCAGTGATGGTGGAGATGTATTGGAAATGCACATGTATCTACCAGCCACTTTGTGAGACTGTTTCCCACTTACAGTTCAATACATATTTTTGTGATTTATTGACCCACTGACAATAAATCACAAAATTGTTCTGTAGAACACATTTCCTGAAATACTTAGTTGTATAATCAAAGCCTTGTTGTTTAGGGTGACCAGACGTCCCCGGTTTCGGTGACCTGTCCCCAGCTGGAGCTGTCTCCGGTAATGTCCCCGGTTTTCACTGTGACTGACAGACCCGAAATTGGAATGAAAGAAAGAAAACATTGACCAAACGTAGAGTCGCGCACCCTACACACGCAGGCTCAAGACAGCCAGAGCAAGCGCTGCTCAGAGCTCAACTTCAGTAAAGTTATTAGATATTCACAGATTCGAACTTACGGTCTACAAGCAGCCGGCGGTGAGACGGCAGTAAGACGAGTGCTTATGGGACCGTCTACAAACTATAATAATTAAATAGTTGTGTCTCTAAACTTACCTCACACATAATTAGTGTTCTGTTGGTTATACTACATCACTTACTTTTCAAAAATAGGCATATTCATAATTTTGGGGAATATTTTTTGCCACACATTTCTTTATAAATAAATAGCTTGCTGGTTGTCTGAATTTCTTTTCAAAGTGCACCAGATTGATGCATTTAAATGTTAAAATAGACAACATTTTCTTACAGGGGAGCATGCCCATGGACCCCCTTTAGGGGGGCTTGTGCCCCAGTGCACCTCTAGGTCTAGTGACGCCCCTGGGGCAGTGTCCCCGTTTTAAGTTTACAAAGATAAAAACATTAGAGGTATTTACGCTTCTGAGCTGAAAATGTCCCCGGATTTTATCTCAGAAATCTCACCTTACTGTTGTTACATATTAATTATGTGCTGCTTTTGTTTTGTGTTTTGTTTGTTTTTTGTTGTTTTTGTTGTGAGTGTTTGTGATTCAACAAAAATGGTACAGTTTCTTAGTCACACCGAAGTTTTTGCGTCTCTTCTTGTGTAGAATTTTGCTGAAAATATTCTTTGCTGTCTTTACATCGATGCCAGTCAGCTACTACGATTGATCCGGAGGAAGGAGGAACTTGTGCCATGTTGTTATCTCTAGCTAGCTAGTTGTGCTGCTCAGATAGCTAGCTAAAGGTAACGTTAGCGTCCCGGTGCTAAAGGACCGTTCGGTGTTTATGGAATGGACCACCGGAGGAAAATAGGTGATTTTTTTAGTCTAGGGGGAGGGGGGTCACTCAACTTTTGTATGAATGAAAACAGCAAAATAATGTTGCACTACTGCCATCTTCTGGATTTAGTTAACTCCTAGTGTCCAGTCTGTCAGATGTCCCAATGGATGTGCCAGAGAGGTTTCATATCCTCTCGACCCACAAGCACTTCCCGTAACGTCTTTCTCACCAAGGCTTTGCTATCTTCGGCAGCAGCAACTGAAGGAAACATCTTCAACAGTAAGGTGACGATAAATTATAGCTATAAAATGTATGTGACGTTACATCTAGTATAGTTTAAACTCAAGCATTTCGCACATAAGCGCTCCGCGTCCTGAACTTAACGACACCCAAGTACCGGTTACCAAACAGCTGATTTTGACTTACACAAGCCATGTGTTCGTGTTTTGTAACCTGCAAAGCTAAAGAATTGTAAGGGGTTAATATCGCCAGTAGAGGGTGTACCAGTCCTATAAATATGACCTATGTAGGGAGGATAGTGAAACCCATGGCTCCCTGGCTGTTTTTTCACAGCAACAGTTGGGATTCCCTGTTTACATTTCATTAATTTAATAATATGGTAGAGGGATAGACATGTGATACAGACTACGGGAATGTCTGTTTTTGACATAGGTTTCTCTCCCTCTCTCTTTCTCTGTTTCATCTTCTCATCTACAGTGTTTACCAAATTATAGTCTATACTAAAATGTGTCATGAAAAGGGCCCACACAAGCTAAATCCAATCAAATAGAGATCTTTGGTTCAATTTGAATTTATGTAAAAATTAAGGGGGGGGGGGCATCTCCCTTAAGAAAATCATTCTATAATCTTTGCATAGCCTTCATCTTCACAGGAATGTGGTCCTTTTCAAGTTCACCCTGTGATGTGAGACTGAAAAACAAAGCCAGAAAACATTGTACCCAGCATTACATTTTAAATAATGGTCTGTATTCAAACTATAGCGGGGTTGCTAACTAAGTAATTGATTTTTTTTAATGAGACAATGCTCTTTTGAATATACTCAGCAGGCAACAATAATGTGTGACACTTGTGGACCAAACTCTAAAATACTTTGTAGTTGATACGTTCCATTTTACTGAAATTACTCAGTCTTATTTTGTTAATGCTAAAAATGTTCTCAGGTATTCATCTAAAGTGTGACTCAGGGCATAATGTACAAGGACATATAGTCTCAATTATTTAGGCTTTTATCTGATAAGAAGAGAGTATGAAAGGAAGATGTGTTGAAAGCTGTGGTATGTGGCGAGAACAAGACAGAAAGAGAGGGATAGAGAGAGAGAGAGAAAGAGATTGAGAGAGAGTGAATCAATAGTGTTTAGACAGAGAAGTGGAGTCTAAGTGTGTGATCAATAGAGAGCAGAGAGGAGAGATTAGCTGCTTTTCTCTCTCAAACTAACACTGACAAATTGGTGAATTGGTGTATCGGCCCTTGGGCTAAACGGATTGACCTGCTGTTTCCATGTTCCAACGTGTACTGTCAATAAAGATCTGTGTTCATTGTGGCTCTCAATGAAGAGAGTGAAGGAAGCACCAGAAAAGAGAAAGGAAAGGAAGGAAGGGAAATGGGAGAAGTAAAGAGTTAAAAAAAAGCAAAGTACAGCTCAGGTGCCCAAGTAGGGCTAGCCTCGATCCTCACAAAATGTCCACACCTTTGTCTTATTAACACATACGTGCACTCACATGTGCATCCTCATGCACACTGTTATAAAACCATAATAACGTCTCCACGAAAATTAATGGAAAGACAGATTAAAAACTAAGTGAGGAGAAACGGGCCACTGGTGTAGCTATTTGCAACTCATAAATCATTCTGACACACCCACGCGCATGTAGACACATGCATAGACACACACACATACACACACACACACGTACTGTAATTAACCACAGGCTATTTACTCTCTCCTGCTGTAAATTAGACATGCAGACACAGTTATTACATTAGGGGGATCTGCCATGCAGAATACTAACAGGAGGGGGGGGGCACTGGTCCACACAACAAACCGCTCATACAAACATAAACACACACACACACACACACACACACACACACACGTACACAAGAAAGAGGGTTTGGAAGACTCATAGACTGACGGGAGTGAAAATGAAGCTGCAGCACAGAGAATAGGGGCCCCCAGCTCTTTGTTCCCTGCTGCATTTCATTATCTGAAACGCCAGCCAAGACACACGACACACACACACACAACGCACCTCCCCCTTCCCTAAAGCTGTCTGCCTCCACTCCATGCACACAGCACAAAAAAAGAGGAAAATAGAGATACTGCGTCAGTGCCATTCACTGGCATCTGGACTCGGTCATGACAAGCATGTCTGCATGGTCAGCCTGAGCAGATCAACAGATCAGAAGCTGATCTGAGTTGAACACTTCCCTTCAACCTGCGCTGGCAGAAGGAGCTTCCCCATATATTCTATTTTAAGCAGAACAATAGGAGATAAGGACTTGATTAAAGCAAGTATTGATACCCTGTCTTGGGTAGCTTGTCTCCATTTAGTTCATTTGAAGTTTTTTTTTCTTTGTCTGGCGGTCCACTTCCTTCTGTTTGTGTGTGTGTCCTCTGGTTCCCCCTACCTCCCTCACCCCTCTCTGCCCCTCGGTTTTCCCACGGTGATCGATAGCTCATTACAGTCATTGACTGCAGCTCATCAGCACCTGTTAAGGTCTGGAGAAAAAGAGAGAAGGTGCATAAGCGTCTGAGAGTGTGTGTTGTGATGCATGCCTTTTGATAAATAGAGAAGATTGGTCTGGAATGAGTCAGAGGTGAAGTTTGACATTTGAATGGTTATTTTCTGATTCACATTAATAGCTGCGGAGGTGTAGTTTGTCGCTGCTTTATGGTCTGTGGTCTTGGAGAACATCTTATTATGCAACTCACGTGGGTACCATGGTTTGTTGCTATGGTGATTGCCAAGGGAGCCAGAGTATTATAGGTGTTTATCCTAGACAGGAGCAAGGCTACTCACCGTCTATCAGGACATGCTTCAATTTACCACACAGTTTGGACCACACATTGAGATCAACACAGTCACAAAGGGACAAAGAGAAGACACAGCATAAAACACATTCTAGTGTGGATGTGATTTAGTGGGTAGATTATTCAGTATTCATATTCCTGGAAGAAAGACCTTGTTCAAACACTCAGTTGTTGGTTTAATGCGTCACTGCAGGGTTTGTAGAGGACAGTCTGTGAACAGAAAGAAGCAAACAGAGAAAAACAGAGAGACGCTGAAAGAGTATAAGAAACTACAAACCATGGTTAAAGGCAAGGAGATGTAGGAGGTGTAAAAAACACAAAATAAAAGAGACAATAGTAAGACCTCAAGAAGTCCCCAATGGATTCATTCACATGATGTGGTCTAAGAAAAGAGGAAAATTGTAGTAAGAGTGTGAAATCTTTAAGGAAAGGGGATATAAATAGAGTGAATACAATGGAGGACTGAAAGGAGAACAAGTCTCTTAGCCCATGCATAAATTACACACATCATTTACATATTCATTATGTTTTGTGTACTAATGAGAGTATTTGCTTAATAGCTCCACCACCACTGGCAGCTTTTGCTTGACACGAGAGATTTTACAGAGTAGAGAAAAAACAAGGGAGCAAGGGTCATCTTAGTAAAGTGGGTGAGGTCAATGGTACACAATCAATTTTAGTGATAATCGGATCAATCGTATTGCTGTATAGTGCGTGTTTGAACAAGCACAACCTGTACAAGGCTCTTAGAGATGTGAAATGAAGCACACATGGTGGGGGTTGGTAAAAGTTAATTAAAACAACACAAGCTTTATCCAAACTCAGGGCTCTCTTTGTCTTTCTCCTCTTGTCTCAGTGGAATAAGTAACTGCTGCTGTAATTACCTACAGGGCAGTCACTCAGAGCATTCCTTCAGGTGCCAAAAAAGTCTCCCAATTGACAACAAAGACAGCCGATTTGCGGCACACATTTAAGAAATGAAAAGTTGTATATACGTCAATTTACAAATGTGTAAATATACAAACACAGCATTTTATACACACAGAGAGGGTAAATGAT
>NW_024375778.1:0-20003 GCF_010015445.1 Perca fluviatilis
GGGTGACGTCAAAGCGACTTCACAGCGCCGCAAAGCATTCCGGGAAGGCGCGCTACATTTGAGAAAATGTAAGCGGCGTCAAAAAGCGCCGATGCCCACCGCTTTACGGAAATGAATCCGTTCGACGCGGCCGACTATCCAGTAGAAGTAGAGCAAGAGCAAGCGAGGGAGAACATCACTTCTCCCTGACACAACATTCCCCGCTGGACCCGCCCATAGCTGTAAATTGAGGAACCCCCATCAACGTACAAATGAGGGGAGGCATCGCGACACCACGCGACAGTCGTGTCGCAAAAGTGGATCTGTACCGTAATTTTAACTTAGGGCAACAAAGTAATAAAGCCAGGTGCACAAGTGTCCTTTCATGAACTTGTAACCTTGGAACTAACAGCCAATATAAAACCTGTCCTTTTCACAAACCACTACAAGATGGCGCCCTGGTGTAATGGGAGGAACCTGATGTTTACAGGTGACACTACAACAGTGGAAAAAGAAATTAACTTCCAAAGCTGGAACCCAGACACCACTGCACATCTCACTTTATTAAACCACAACACAGACCAAACCGTCATAAAATACCAAACTTGATCCTCTTCCTTTTTCCCCATCACAATAAAAGCTCTGTTTACTGTAACTTCCTATTAAACGTACAATATGTAACTTTCTGCCACTAGGGGTCTCTCAACCAAAACAATGGACGGTAAAACTGGACTTTTGATGATGTTGGGAAGTTGCGTGGAATTATGGGAGTTTTAAGTATTAAACACCTTCACTGCCAGTTAGAATGAGTAGTAGTATAAAGATGGCGGTTTTGCGCGTGCATGTGTGACGTCATCTCACACGCACACGCAAACCTGCCATGCCAACTGATGATGATGGCGTCGCGTGGTGGCCGGCGGCCGCCGCATTACTTTCCGTGATCGCCATCTAGTGGCTGAATATGTTAGTGCATCTAATCGTCGAAATGCGCCGCCCATCTAGCCGGATGTGATGACGCCGCTGTCCGGTACACTTCGTGGCGCCATCTGGTGGCCGAATATGGTAGTGCATCTAATCCGTCGAAGCTGCGCGCACATCTAGCGGATGTGATGACGTCCGTTGTCGCGGTCGTCATGGTTTACGTGGGGTGAGGCATCATTTTACTTTTTATAAAAAAGGTGTTATACGTCTGATAGACCAATGGTTAGCTGTTAAGAATGGGTTTGCTATTGGTTTGATTTTAAAAACGCCCTACAGGGTGGGGTTTGTGGTGTTTAAAACCCCTTGTTTCAAGGCTGTCTGCTCACTTTTTTATCCACCATTTTTAGCTGTTCTGCTACTGCCCGCTTGCGCCTCGTTTTCTCAGACTTCCTCAAAAGTACTCTGGAGTTTTCACTTTTTTAATTCTTTTTTTTGGGAAAAAGCAAAGAGGAATCGTTTTTCAGCCATGGCTTTCCCGCATTTGGACAACAATCTGGATCATCTTTTGTTGAAGAAGGTGAGACATCTAGAACAGGAGCCACACTACATTTGGGGCGCCTAACCCGCCAAAAGAGCTATGGGGATGCGGTGAGACTGATACTGGAACAACATGCAGTTTGAGTCAGGCCCCTCGAAAGAAGCGATTCCGTTCGGAGATCTTTCCTACAAGCATGACTGAGCCATGTACATCTGATCTGGAATATGTCGGTGTCAATGGATACCGTTATTCAATTCAATACAGTGCAGGATACGTAACATTAGCTGTTTACACTAGTGTTGCTGTAGAACTATCTAGCAAAGCCAAAACAGCCTGTACAATTTCTGTGAAAGACTGGGGCCTTTTCGTGATGTTGTCTCTCTGGACCTTGATAATCCTGGCTTGCCTGAGCTGGTGTATGTGTCTCAATGGGACAGTCGTGATGGCTCTAGTATCTATCGTATGGAGCAGAACCGTTTCACATAGGCCTGCAAGAGGATTTTTATTTTCCTTAAGCGTGTAGCAGTGAAAGGGAGAAGTTAGTTGCTACCCGCGGTCATGAAGAATGGAAGTTAAAACCGTATCCTGTATCTAACGAGGAATACAACAAATGGTTTAAAAATGTGTTCTTTATACAATGGTGTGACTGGGAGATTTTGAAGAAACAGTTTGACACCATCGACTATGTCATCAGAAGAGACAAAATAAGGAGTTCTTATGAGAACATAAGAAAAAGATTATTGGATATTTGGGGACACTGACCAACAGTCTCTGCCCATGCCACGGAACCTATACAAACCTAAAATCATCAGACACAAAGACTAGCAAAACGGTGGGTCTAATTTGTATATGCTAATTATTTGCCAAAATGTTAAAATGCTTTTCTTTTCTTTCTTTTTTTTCATGCTACTGTGATTGTAATGTGTTTATTTTTTTCTTCCCAGAGGATCTGGAGTGGTTTCATTCAACCCCCTCAGGTACTCCTCCTAACACCCTGGTCTATTTGCACCCCTAACGGCATCCGGATCTCCTCCAACCCCTTTCATCATTGTCATCATCGCCACCTCTATCGCGGAACACTTCCTGCCGCCCCACCTACACCTCCTCTGCCACCATCTCTATTGTTTGGGGGCACTTCCCCTCAGACATGTGCATATCAAGCTATACCCTCAACAACTGCTGTATTACAACAGGGAGGTGTTGCTGATTGTCCGGACACAGAGGCTGAGTCAGACTGATGGTGTGGTGTCATCTTTGTTTATAGATAAGCGTTAAAACAGCTTCTACATCTTCTTAACATAGTTCTTTACAAGTATTTGGAAGAGCTTTTGTTCGGGGGTGTCAGATCAATCATCCAAGCCAGAAACAGCATGCCTGTTTACAGGGGCTACCAGAACACTTCTACACTGTCCACTTTGAACAGCTTATGAAAAGACTACTGACTGATAAATTCATTGGTGTCGTGCAACGTTTTCTGTCCTTGAAACATCTCACGGCTGATGAGGGTAGAATCAGGGGAGTATCTGAAACAGTTTTGTACGAGTTGACGTCTGGAAGATGTTACGACTAAAATCAGTGCTATGTATGACTCTATGATAGGGAATGATCTTGTCAAAATAGCCGAAATTAGAGAGATTGGTGACTATTGGAGAGATTTATATGCTAGAAAAAACTAACAGGGTGAAAATATGGGGAATTGTTTATGTGTAATGTATAACCATATCAGGTGCGATACCACGTGTCGCATTTATCTGGTATTTTAGATCAAGCCATTTGCTAATAATGTGAACGATGTTGAAAAATACCAATGTAAGAGTGTCGATGTAGATCATTACAGTTGTGAGTAGGTTAGAAAAACTGATGGTGATTGTAAGAAGACAACATAGCACCCCTCCTTGGGAGGATCTGTTACGGGATGTTATTATCAATGTTAATGAACAGTGAGAGCATAGTGGAAACATTTTGTGATGTCATAGCCAACATTACACGTAATTTTAAGATGCTGAAAGTTTATCACCTGCTTACTATGTATACAATGCTTGTAGACACCGTGAGTTTGTATGTGCAAGGAAAAACAGTATACCGATGTCTTACAGGATTTGCCAAAACTGCATATATTCATAATCAGTAAAAGCAATGTATCCGTGTGTACCAATATGCTATCTATGATAGAATAGGTTTACTGTCTTCATAACTGTCATATGTAGGACTGTGTGAGTGTGTTTTGTAAAAAATAAAAGAATGACATAACTCTAATGTGTTCACTTGTGTTTTAAATGAATCATGGAGAAGGTTATGCACAAAAATATACTGTGATCCGTCCAACCCAGGAGGGTTAAGGAGGTGTACAGAGAGCTCCGTGATTCCGTCAAAAGAATGTACCGGCTTGTCTCCAACTATCCCCATCCCCGGTTAAAGAAGTTTCTGCTGAGGCAGGATGCATATACACTGCACCCTGCATTGAAACACTTCCCAAGAAACAGAGTGATTGTTAATGGTATCGATAAAGCAATTTCAGGCTGATTTGGTCGATATGTCTGAATATTCAACGGAAAACGATAATGTGCAGTATTTTATTGACATGTATTGATGTGTTTTCCAAATATGCCTGGGTAATATGTCTTAAAAACAAATCGGGCCTAAGCGTGACAAGTGCCTTTAAGGAAATATTGGAACAAGGACCATACCCAGAAGCTTCAAACAGACTCTGGAAAAGAAATTTTATAATAAATGTTTTTCAAAAATTGATGACACAATATAAAATTCACCATTTTTTCCACATCGAACCGAAACAAAAGCAAGTGTTGTTGAGCGTTTCAATAGGGGACTTTCAAAACCAGAATGTGGAGATATTTAGCGGCTGTTAACTTCGCGCACAGCTATATTGAGGTAGTACAAGATATGGTTGCTGCCTTACAACTCTGCGACACCATAGGTCAATAAAAATGGCCCGTCCTCCCTTATGTAAAGACAATGAGAAAACTGTCTTTAACACTCTGTACAAACTGAAACCACATGGAACAGTGCTGTTTAAATTTCAGATGGGGGACACCGTTAGGATATCAAAGCACAGAGCCGTTTTTTAAGTACAAAGGTTCACGAACAGACGTTTACAGATGAGTTTTTACAATATCAAAACGTATAGGTAGAACTCCTCCCTGTTTATATACTGAAAGACAATAGTGGGGAGCCGGTGACAGGTACCTTGAGAGCCGAGTTACAGTCTGTAATTGTAGACAAAAACAAAGTGTTTAAAATTGAGAAAGTGCTGGCTCAAGAAAACAGGACGTAAAAAGCTTGTACTTGTGAAATGGTTAGGATGGCCTCAGAAATTCAATTCATGGCTCTCTGAAAAGACATAGTTGATGTAAGATAAAAAGCTGTAAACAGTCTTGTAATATTAGTCATTGTGTTTTGTTAGTGAAAGGTATTGGAGCTATGAATAAGAACGCGATTTTTGTTACGCTGCCTAGTAATGCCTCACAAATAGTTTATCCAAATAATAAGATTTGGCAATTCAGAACAAAACTGGCTAAACCACTCATATTACAAGAGCGTATGAAGTTGGTCTTATTGAAATTCAATACCCCAGGGGTCTGGAATAGTTTCACTGAGAATGATGCCAAGGTTGATTTCATTCGACCGAAACGAAAATGTTCAACAAGCTAAGGCTAACAGTTGGTTCTTATAATACGATGCGACAGCATTGTTAAAGAATATAATATGAAATGTGCTGCTAACCCAACCCTAGCCCACATAACTATGACACACAATCCTATCACTAATAAGATTCTTTTCACGGGAGGAGACGGTTTGGAATATTGTGTTTAAAGACGTCTGGCCTGAGAATTCTTGGGTTCATTCCAGACTCTGTGTTCGAAATTCACATTGGCCCTCATTTTAAAATGTGCAGCTCCACACCGCAGACATTCATGGGGGTTCGTTATAATATATTTATTTATAGTGACATTGTGGACTACCAGCTAGTCGGTGATAGTCATTTCCCCTACTCCGTTGTATAAATATCTCTGATGAGAGCAAACGTATGCCCACTCTAAGAGATTCACGACAGTCCTCACTACGCACACGTTGGCACCCTCGAGTATTACTGATATTCAAATAGAACTACGAGACGATCAGAACCACACATCCCGCTTTCTCATTACGGAAAAGTAATTGTCAAACTACATTTTAGACCTGTGAAACAGCATTGAAATGATGAGGAAAGCGTACGCATCCGATGATGGAAGATATATGCACTATTACATGAATCAAGCTGGTGGAGAGTTGCCGGGATTCATAAGGCTCCAGCACACAATCCGGACATGGATTAGGGGGATATTCAGAAATTTATTTGAATGGCTGTCCCCCCTTTTAAAAAGAGGTTTAATATAGCCAAACCTCATCTGAAAACAGCAGCAAGTGGTTTTATTGGTGATGTTGTGACTAATGTCAGGAATGCCGTGGCATCCAGACAACAGGGAAATGGGCTAATGGTGTACAGACGCAAAGCATTAAAAGAGCCCCACCAGGATGTGGGCGTAACCGGATTGTGAACAAAAGCATAAAACCCACCAAAAACGAAGGATTGTCAAAGGAAGGCATCTATCAGCAGGCGTGAGCTCCGAACGCGCTCTCTGGCCCTGACAAAAGACATATTTTAATTTTACAGAATCAATCAAGGCGTTTATTCATAATCAGTCGAAGAGTGTGTGAAGACAGAAATGGATCTGTTTACAGTACGCCTTACACAAACATCTATCGAAAAATCAACATTTGTAGAAATCCCCAATGTCAGCTCTAACGGACGCCGTTCTATTGAATTTTTCATTTCGGCTGCCGGAGGGATTATCTAGACCTTTAACGATTCATACTTGTATACGTGTAAGGATTACAAACCCTGATGGCACATTGTTTGGCTGCACGCGCTGATGTAGGTTTTATAAACTATCCTGGATGCAGTCTTTTTCACAAGTAGATATAATGTTGGGTGATAGTGCAGTGCACACTGTCTTCAAATACGTATCCTTATAGAGCCCTTATAGAATGTCTTCTGAATTATGGAAGGAACCACGTTAGCTCATATGAATTTAGCAAGGGCTATTTTGTAAGGACACAGCTGGCAAAATGGATGAGACATCTATCACGGCGATAATGAGGGGTTGGCACAAAGGGTGAATCTACATCCGAAAGCCATATTGGTGGAATTAATAGCACCAGTACATGCAGATTTGTTTTTCAAGAAAAACTATTGCTAAATGGGTGTTGACATGTCTTTGAAATTCATCCGTTCAAAGGCGACTTTGTACTAATGACCCTGGAATGTCAATTACGCTGTGAAAATAATGTCTGCTAGTCTATTTGTCAGAAATAACAGTTGCACCAACTGTAAAGACTTAGCTCATAAGGGTTGGCTTGCCCACAGCAACTAATGCAAAATATGCTATTGACAAGGTATCTCTAAAACCTTCTTCCAATACCTACAGGCACTGCGGTGTTTTGCAACCAAGAAAAACCTGTTCATAGGACAGATTCCTAAATTTTGTAGTCATAGCTTTAGTGAATAATGAAGCATACACAGGATCGTATGCCCGTAACCCTTTTAATTTTGGAAACTATAATACAGAATTTATTAGCCTTTATGCAGATGGACAGCCTCACCCAGCCCGTCCTTTTTCAGCCCCTTTTTCAAAGAGGACAATAATAATGCGGGAATATTATCAACTAGATAGAATCAACAGGGCTACATGTTAAAGACCGATCCCTAGCATAACGATCTGATTTTTGGGTCTGGTTATACGCTATTTTGTTTTAATTTGGAACCCGGGGGTGTGGGGGTCAGGAACGCTTTTTTCTGATTAAGACGGAGCGTTAAGCTTGGAAGTTGGTTCAGAACCCCTTCCGAGGACTGTGACCTTATCTGCTATTCCCTTTTTGATTCTATGTCGAAATATCTAACAGAAGGCAAGTCCTATTGGATCATTACTAAAGATGAATACGATAGAACTCACTAAGCGTACTCAGAAAAGAATGAATAGAGACACAAATTTCTTAGGAGTAATGCCATGTGATCATCTCCCAAAAACCGTAGTTTGTAAAATTACCGCTATGTTAGTTGTAAATACACAACCCAGTAATATGCCCGGTGAACACTGGCTAGGTATTTACATTACAGAGAACAAGCATGGTTTGTTCTTTGATAGCTTTGGACATCCACCTACCTTTTTTCCTCAGGAAATTAGCAATTTCCTCTTAAAAACAAGTGTGGAGATGTGCCATTCAGCAAAACAAGTTCAAAATAATTATTCTACAACATGTGGACAGCACTGTGTTTTCCTTTTATGTCACATTCAGAAAAAGATTCCTTATACAAAAAGTATTAGAGCATGTATGGGGCCAATCTTGTATACAACGATACAATGGTTAGTCATTTTGTTAGCAGAATACATCCAGATGTGTGTCATGATCAGAAATTTAAATGTGTACAATGTTCGTACGCCACCTATAGGTAAAAATTGTGTAAAAATGGTGTAATGATGTTTTTTTTTTTTCAAAAAATAAAGAATGTGGAATATACATGTCTTCACGATGTCTCAATTTTTGCATTCCTTTTTTATTTTTAAAACAAATTATACAGGAAAAATGCATTCAATAGATAAAATTAATGTAAAACATTCATTTTAATGTCACAGGGTTTACATACAACACAGCATTTTCATATGCCTGAAGAAATTACCCACTCAATGGGAGAAAAATTTTTTTAAAAAATATAAAATGTATGTCACAAGTTAACATACAACACAGCATTTTCACATAGTTGAATAAAGAAAAAAACACCTGAATAGAAAATTAAAATAATAATAAAAATAGGTTTAAAAGTAAAATATAAAATTAGTGTAATAATAAAAAATAATAAAATTAAGGTTTAAAAGTAAAATATAAAAAATTAGTGTAATAATGAAAAGATTAAAAACTAGCCCAACGAGTCTTAGTAATGGATGGTGTAATACTAAAGGTTCTAGAATTACTAGTTCGTAAAATCAGATGCCGTTTGTGTATTAAATACAGGGGCCATTCTTAATGCTCTAGGAGTGTGCGGGGATCGTAAAAGCCATCATAGCGTTTGTGTATTACTTCCAGATGATGTATCTGTTTTAAAAGCCTCAATAGAGCGCGGTACCCTTGTGTTTGGGATTACGGATATTGGCACATTTAAACTAGCTAACGTTTTTTAAAAATATGTTCCACCCTTTTGGTCTAGGCGGTCTGCAACATTATTATGGGCTGTGACACTTTTCAGCAGATCATACAGATGACTACCTGGCACATTCTTATTTCCAACAACTATTTCCCCTTGCATCTGTCCAAGATACTCGGTCAGTTCGGTATTAGGATAATCGAATCTATATGTATTCCGCACTTCTTTTGTTTCTTATAGGCATATGTTTCAACACTTCTGTTTTTAACATATTTTTCTTCTTCATCTTTTGAATCCTTTGAATCAACTTCAGGCATTGATAATGTAATCACCACGTTTCTGCGTTCACCCTGTTTTATCATGACCAGGTACCTCCTGTAGAATACTTGAATATCTTTTAGCTTTTTTCATATACATCAATGTCCTGCTGTTTCAATATATCACTCATGGCTCGGTCCAATTCACTTTGTACAGACTGTCGCAGAGATACATTTGAGGAGTCCGATGTTTGAGGATGCTGTAATGCTGCTAATTGATTTTGTGGAACCAAAAACATTTTCTGAGTGTGTTCCATCTCAACTCCTGTTGATAAGACTTGCTATGAATGGGATAGCAGCCCCCAGTAGAGGCAGTAGAAACCCTCCTGTTTGATTGATTGTCTTTTTTTTTTTTAAATGTTTAACTTTTTTATCAGCTATCAGTCTAATAACTTTCTTCTTTTTCTTTAACAGCTTGTACTGAATATTAGACAACGGTATGTGACCTTGTAAGACATTCAAAGATATTTCACAAAGGGCATTAATAAAGTCTGGACTAGCGTTGCTCACAATGACACCTCGCTCTCGGGGTGATGCCTTATGTAGCATGTCTAACAATGTAAAATTCCTCTCCATTCGGTTTGACATTATTACACCTTTTTTCACAAGGAACGTATACAACCTGCTGTTGGGGATATCAGGGCGGTTCTGAGTCTTAAAATATCGGGGTTGTGGTTTTATAATCTATCAATAGATAGCCAAAGGTGTAACTAGTTGCATCGTTAAAAGCCTCTAAAAATATTTACTATTACCGGGGAACATTTGGCGTGCCAGTAAGCTTATCTGATGTTGATCTCTAGCATTTTGAAAATAATCATATAGTTTGTATTCAAACTGATTGTACGACTAGCTTTACGCTAGAATAAACAGATTCTGCACTAGATATATACAACTAAGACGTCTATGATGGACATACTGGGTGAAAACTTTTTGAACTTCCAAATTATCACTGGCTTGATTCATTAAATCGTCTATAATGAGCAAATTATTCTTAGTAGTAGGCAAAGAGTGTTTCGTCAGAGAGCGATTCGGGAGACCTTGTACAAAGTTTATATTCCAACGTTTTGAAGTAATTGATCGTATATTGGTTGCCAACATGAATAGATGTATACAATGTTATCGATTTTTTGTGAAATAACGACGACATGTTTTCAATAATGTCTTTGACAAAGTATGTTTTTTCCACAATTAGAGGGACCACTGATAACAAGGCTGAAAGGGTGTTTGAAGCCTACCATCAAATCCTGAAACATCCTAGTAGCCATAAGGTACAGTTGTAGTAGTCTTGGAGCACCGCGTGGCGTTTATTATGCGACCTGTACCTCCTGGTGAGTGTGTGTGCTTTTTTGAGATGGAACTGTTTTTGTCGCGTGTTATTGTGAAGGCCGTTGTGGTCAGATGGTTTAGGAGGCTGCGGCTGCTTGGTCACAAAGGATTGAACGAAGCCCAATTAACGATTCATGTGTAACCACTTTGGCATTTGTGGCATTGAGGGTTACACCCTTGCGATTAACCTGTGTATTTCCTTGGCGGTCCTATAAGCATAGCATTTAGGACCCGAAACTAAACTCAGTTATATAATCTTCGGTAGGAGCCCACAGACTTGGCGCTATTTAGTTCATCCGTTAAATCGCCAAGGTAAGGACCTAGAGGTGGGATCCACTCACCGTCTCTGCTTGTGAACAGAATGCTGTCAGTGTCAACATATAAAATACCGTTCCTGCAGTTTATCCAACAAATCATATAGCTCCATGCGAGGCATAGGCTGTGGTCATGGCCCCTATAAAAACATTCACATCTTTTACTCTGGATGACGACCCCTCTGTGTATCGCCATTGGACAATCGCTACTTCTGGTGAGATGAATGAGAACTGGCGAACATCAAAAGTGTCGCTGAACATGAGCTGTGTGAAGCGGGATGGTTCGGTTATGAGCTCAGCAGTAGTCATGTTACTCGCCGCAAATTTGCCCCAAAGACTATTCAGAAGCAATTTATTTGTATGCCTGACAGCTTTGTTAAAACATATCTTGGTCGGATCAAGACAGATGCCCGCCGTGTGCATAATAGTCATCTATGTACTTTTGTTTTCGTCTTCCGTTTTGATATGCCCAGGGTATCCTGAAGCTTCTTGCTACGTTTAGAAATGTTTTAACATAGGCTTTAAAAAGCTGATCAGTTTTTTTCGGGAAATGCCAAACCTCAGCAATGGAAACAATCTTATACCCTTTCTCTATGGCTTTCTGTAATTCAAGCGTCACCCAAACGCCAGACAACCACCTCTCTTGATCGCTATGTGTGCATGGTGTTGTTTGATTCATCCTGAACGGCGCACACGCACATAGGGGAACATCAGTTTACCGTTACAGTGGTAGGGCAACACAGGGTGATACAGGCCTCTGGGCGGTGCTACTGTACATTTCACAATGCCAAAGTATTTGTTTATGTCATCAAAATCCTTGTGTATTATTTGGGGGTGTCCTATTGGATAATCTCTTTTAGACTGAACAGTTGGGTACAAACTTGTGAAATCATAGTATCTGATCTTTTCATCATTTTCTACCTTGTGGTACAGTTTCATTGCATTTGTGCGGCCTCCAAAGAGGGATTCCAGGTTGAGGCGCCCTGGCTTTTCATATGTTAACATGAACTCCTTAACGTCTGGGTCATTGTCCACAGCCTGTCTCCAATCACATTCCCACATCACCACAACTTTCAGCTGATGCTTATTTTTTAGAGCAGACACTCTGTTATGGAACTCCGATAGCAGTTCACCCTGTGTTTTTTTGTTTTTGGTGAGAGGATTGATTTCACCTGACGACAGCGCACTTATCACAGCCGTGAAAGAAGCAGCCATTAAATTCATAACACACGTTTTGTGTGTGCTTCACAATAGCCATCTACAAAGAACTGACCAAATGACTTTTCACCTCTGTTCAGAGCGTGCTGTATGTCAAGGCCCTCTCTGTCTGCAACATACTCAAGCCACTGTATTGAAACATCAGAACATGTCTTGTTTTGCCCAAGGTAGGCCCTCCGTATGTCAGAGCAACAGAATCTTTGGGGAGGAACAACGTTTTAAATACACCCATACATGAGGGGCCGAATGTAGCGTATGCAAACGGGTCTAGGCCTGTGCACTCGTGGAAGGCCTCTCTGTATATTTTGCATGCTTTAATCAAAACCGTTACATCGTTAACACAATAGCTGAGCAGCTCTTTTCGAAAGTCAAAAGGTGTGTCGCGGACCGTAACGTACCACTCCATGAACGTTTTCTTAGAGGCGTCACTCATAGCATCATAACCATATAGAGCTGGTGCAGGATACGGACCAATATAATTCTCATTCTCTCGCTTGTTAAATTCGTGTGGGAAGAAGCCTTTGAGAAGATCGGAGAACCCCATGGCTGCCGGTGTTTTAGATAGAGCCATAGGGATAAAACTGAACGAATCGATCCAACGTTGATTGAAAGTAGAATCGATCATCAGAAGCACCCTAGAACCGCGCATAGTAATAGTTGGACAAAGTTTCTGACTCACCAGATACTCTAAAACTATATAACTGTCAAAACCTGATGCATTGTGTGCTATAAAAGTATAGCCTCTGTATTTCTCCTGTCTGTAGTTCTTAATGAATGATGCGACACAGTTTGTTGTTTCGTAGCAGTTTTTTTGACCGTCCATATCCATAACGCATACAAAATTAGCTTCATGGCCCACATTGATAACGTGTTTGAAATGCGTAAAAGATATACTTATCACTACTTTCTTTGCGTTCGGCCGGGCTGTATATAGCAAGTCGCGTAAGTAGCCCCTAAAGGCTCTCTACAATGTAGGCATTTAGGTTTTTCAGCTGTGTGGATTTTTCGACACACTATATGTTGCGTGACAGGACTGCGCATATTTGATTTTATTGCAGGGGTATAAGCCCGTGTTTTCACGTCCGGGTTTTTATGGTTTTCAAAACACTGTTGCGATTTGCATATGCGTCCACAGCCTGTGCATTTAATGGTATTGTCAGGTATACAATCAAGTGTACACACATTACAAAGCCAACTACAAATGTGCCCCAGAGGGTTCTGGTAGGTCTTGTAACACCCAACGTAAGCGTCGGCGCCCCAAAAAGCCGTTTTATTTACGATGAGATAATAATGTTCGTCATGCAAATACAACCATGCTGTTTTCACATCTGGTTGGTGCGTCGCGTTTGAAGATCGTGGGTTTTTACATCCGGCTACATGATGGAATATCACAATTTTCATTTTCAAATGTTTCTGAAATCT
This sequence comes from Perca fluviatilis, assembly GCF_010015445.1. Taxonomy (NCBI): domain Eukaryota; kingdom Metazoa; phylum Chordata; class Actinopteri; order Perciformes; family Percidae; genus Perca; species Perca fluviatilis. The sequence goes on from NW_024375778.1 coordinate 13,234, forward strand.
GTCAACATCAGAGAACCTAAAACCTTATGTGTGTAGTCAAACCCAAATCACTATGCAGATGCTTAGCATAATTCATCTTCTCATCATGCGACCATCTGCTATTCACATAATGTGCCAGGCAGAGAGAAAAGCAGAGATTGTCGTTACCAGCGTTATTCTTGGGGTTATACAAAGCATTACCTTTTTCTGACAATATTTGATCGTAACCAATGCTTCCTAGTTTTCGACGTCTCCCGACACCCCTCCGACATATTGCGCCGCTATTGTCACAATTAATTCTAAAGAGTCATCGGTCAGTGAATTATCGTTACTCTGCATCGCTTGTGCGACTTGCTCCAGAAATGTGTCTGTGTTATAGCCATGCGCCTGAGTTCAACATTGTTTGGATAGGGACATCTCGGCTGGCCCCTTAACTCAACATTTAAAAGCGCTGTCCTGTGTTGCATTGCCCAAAGCCCTCGCTATTAAATCTGTTAAGGTGCTATACACCCTTTCAGGAACACTACCGATATCAGTCAAATCAATATTTCGCGGGTCGACATCTTGACCAAATTCAGCAGCATTAAAAGGGGTATCTGTCTGGATGCTATTTCGGATGTTACTTACGCAAACGCGCCCGCACCACACTGCACACACACCTGAGGATTTTCTGTGGGTGATGGAGGGGTACTATAAACGCTTGTGGACGGTTGGGGACCGGTCTGTTCATCTGTACAGGATCGTTTTGACGGCTGAACCACTCGGAAAACATGCAGGTCTCTTATTACTCTGATCTATGTCTGGGGGTCTGTATTTGATGACTGTGTAGCGTCTGTATTTGGACGGTGTATTGCTGGAATACACGTCTGAAGGACGCATTATGTGACAACTGTTCAGGGGACGGACTATCTAATTCTTGTGTTTTCTCACTGTTGCTTTCACTTAGCCTAGCACTAGGCATAGATTGGGCCCAGGCTTGAATATTTTGGCATGTATAGCACACAAACGTGCAAAATCCTGAGGATTGCTTACTGCTCTTGTGTACATCGTCCGCATGGCCATTCTAGTTCCTCGTCACTACTATCGTCACACACACCTAAGGGTTCAGATTTTTTTGTTTTTTTGGGTGGCGGTGGCATTTTCTTTTTAATTTTTTTTAAATTTTTTTTATATTGTACACAAACTATAGCCTGTTTTTTTACTGTGGGGCATATTCATAGTCTTTTAAGGCGATACTATCAGCGGTACAATCAGCGTATTGAGACGACTGACCTGATTGGCCAGCGTGGGGCCAAAACCTGTGACCAAATCAACCAAATGCGTGTTAGCTCTACCTCGGCTGGCCAGCGTTGTTCCGAAGTCTGTGACCAAACCAGTCAATTGTGTGTTAGCTGTTTGCAAGACATCTAATTTATTCATAAGAGCATCGTTTTGTTTTGCGTAATTGGCTAATTCTGATTGTATTTGTTTATAATTGCCATCTGACGCGGGTTGTTGAGGTGTAGTGTTGACACAATAGACTCAAAAGCTCTTCACCCTGAAGCAATGTCACCTGCTCAGGACCTCCTAGTGCCCCACAGTGTTCAAACTGGTTGTAAGTATTATAATTAGGCACTGCTTGCTTATCAAGGAATGGAACGTTAACCTCTAATACATTTACAGGATTGGTTACTGATGTATTCCCCCTGTTACACTTTTTATCTGACACCGTTATGACAGAGGTGTGTGGTATACAGCTGACATAGTCGGATCCTTCCTCTGTGCTATAGATACAGTTAAAGAGGTATGCACCTACATTATATTCAGGGAACACCTGCAAAGATGCCTGACTCGATTGATGGGGTGTAAGTGGTGTCTCTGCTATTCCAGCGTCTTCAGACCCTTCTGCTGTAGCTATCCGGTTTGGTTGAGGGGGTGTAGGAGCTGCCGCTGTTAGTCCTGTGTCTTCAGACCCTTCTCCGGCTTCTACGGCATGGATTGTCTAGAGGTATAACAACATATTTTTCTGGTTAAATAAAGACACGCGCGCACACACACACACACACACCCACACACGCACACACACACACACACACACACAACACAGACACACACCCACACACCTCATCAGATGTCTTTTGTAAAGGGGTGTCCTTTTGTCCCCTCTCAATGGAGTCACTCGTGGGGTGGTAGGGCTTTGGTGTACTATGTGTGAAATCACACTTAAGACGACAACAAATGCAACGACTCTAAGTCTTCGGTTCGTTGTTACTTACTAAAACAAAAGAAATGCCTTTTTAACAATATATTTTATATTTTTTTAAAATTTTAAAAATTGCAAAATACAAAGGGTTTCTCACCTCTGCAACTGTGTTAGGATCATAAGATACAGTGGCCTGGTAAGATGAAACCGGAACAAAGGAATGGTTGACGTCTTTTTGGTAGGGAAGCCTTTCTGGTATGGCTCAGTCTGTAATAAGCATTAGATTAGAAATTTTTTTATTTATTTTTTTTATTTTTTTTAAATACAACACTCTATTTTCATGTTTTTCTTTTCAATTCACCTCAATAGATCTCTTCTTAGATCCCTTCTTAGGCTTGTGTAGACATCCGTGTCTGCTCCATGGGGGTGGCCGCTGTGTGAAATCGTCCTCCGGCGTCAAATACAATGAAACTAAGTCTTCCGTAGCCTTTAGTTGCTAAAACAAAGGGAAAGGTCTTTTTAACAACATATACATTTTATTTAAAAGCTTTTATAACACATGTAAATATATTCTGCTAGATACAAAGGGGTTTCTCACCTCTGCAACTGTGTTAGGATCATAAGATACAGTGGCCTGGTAAGATGAAACCGGAACAAAGGAATGTTTGCGTCTTTTGGGCGGGGAGCCTTTCTGGTATGGCTCAGTCTGTAATAAGCATTAGATTAGATGCATTAGATTATTTTTTTTTATACAACACAGCATTTTACCGTTTTTCTTTTCAACTCACCTCAATAAATTGCTTCTTAGGCTTACGATGGTGAACGTTTTTAGGGGTAGCAGCTTTCACAGAGAGGTTTAGAGAAGCACACGGCCTTTTATCATGGTTGATTTCAGCCCTATGTGCTATCGAGTAGCCATCACCCTTTACGGATCCTTTGTTCAGGAATGGATTGTCTAGACACAGAATATATATATATACATTAGAGGGACTAGAAACACGGTGATAAATTAAATAGTAATAAATATTACAGCCTGAAAGAGATAAATAGCCCCATAAATACCTGTTTCCAACGTTCTTATTCCTTATTAGAAGGACCTTTTGTTTTATGTTCTGGTGTGTTGGGGTCTGTAGGATTGGGCTACACAGCTCTCTTTTTAAAAAACAAAAATTAATGAAAACACAGTACTAAATCAATTAATGCTGTAGTGTATAATATATTTATAGGTTTTTACCTTGTGGTATAAGTGTTTCATCAACTAACACAGCCACATTGTCCCAGCTCTTTGTAAAATCACCTAATGGCCAAACTGCATTATACAACAAAAAAAAACTTTTTAAGTCACAAATGACTGAATGAATTAAACACCTTACAATAAGCTTTTTTTTTTAAATTTACTCACCAAACGCGCCATTTCTGTAGAAACGAATCCTCTTTTCTTCAGAGGTCTTTGTTGAGGAAGCCCGAGAAAACGAGGGAAAATTTTTAGCTAGCACCTTAGCTAAAAACTGCAGGTAAAAAGTGAGCAGTCAGCCTTGAAAACAAGGGGTTTTTAAACACCACAAACCACCCTTCCTTATGACGATTTAACACCCACAACAATAGACCTCACATTTACAAGCTAACCACTGGGCTAACACGTGTTTTTACTATCGTCATATGGTACAACCACGCCGCCATTCCGAACACCACGGTCAAAAGTTTTAGCTAATTCATGAATGACTGAATGAATTAAATATCTTTGAACATCCTTAAACACAAGAGGTGCTTTTAAATTTACTTACCACTAGTAGGTATTGCTGAAAAACGAAACACCTGCGTTGCTTTCACCAAGAAGAATTAAAAAGTGAAACTCCAGAGGTTTTTTTTTTTTGATAGAGGAAAAACGTGGTAGCTATCTAGCTAGCTACCAGACTAGCTAGAAAAAAGCATCTAAAAAGAGACAGCTAGCATGAAACAAAAGGCTAAACAGGGCACTGCTGAAAAAGGATCCTCTTTTTTTTTCTCACAAAAAAGAACAACTCACTGGTATTGATTGTGGAAAAACGTGGTAGTAAGCTAGCTAGCTAGCAGAAAAGCTAAAAAGTGTGCAGACCCCCAGGTAGTACGACAGAGTGACCTCATTCGGCGCGGGTGTGAGGCCGCCTCAGCTCAAGGCCACAAGACCCTTGTTGCAGGGAGGCGTCGACCCGCGACACCGCACGTCATCACATCCGCTAGATCGCGTGCAGCTTCCGACTATTAGATGCACTACCATATTCGGCCACTAGATGGCGTTCGCGGGGTGCCGACGTTCGACCGCGACGTCATCACATCCGCTAGATGCGTCGCCGCACCGGCGATTAGGTGCACTAACATATTCAGCCACTAGATGGCGTCGCGCGAGTAACGGCGTCGCGACGCGCCGTCATCACGCACGCACATATCATCAGTTGGCATGGCGGTTTTGCGTGTGCGTGTGAGATGACGTCACACATGCACGCGCAAAACCGCCATCTTTATACTACTTATGTCAGCCAAAGAGTGATTTTTATCAAACCCACAACTTTAAAGCCAGTGGGCAAAAGAATAAACATTCCTAAGACCCGTGGGTGAAAGAATGTCTTCAATTTCAAACAGACATTTTCAAATGCAATCTGCATAACAAATTTTCAGGACACTCCGATGAAAGGGAGAAAGAAACAATGAACATTTTCCTTTCTTATCTAGTTCAGGATCCTAAGGATCTGAATACACACATATCATAAGAATGGTGAACTTTTCTGGGATCACCATTCTACTAATCACTTCTCTAAGGAAAAACTAGTTTACCAGAGAGCTTCTGATTGAAGAACAAAGATCTTCACTAAACCCAAATTGTTGCTCCCGAATCAACAAAAAATCCAATTTTCTTCCCTTGTATAATTAACACCATGGTAGGCAATTTGTATACTCATCACATAAATACATTGAATAAATTGAGCTATTTTCCAAAAGTTGTTTCTATTCAATGTGCAGTATTTTTGTCTAATTTGATCTGTCTATCGTGTAGGGAGTGTTGCAGCGTGCAAAAGCATGTCTTCATTGCAAGCATGTATATGCGTGTGTTCATGTTACCCTCCTGAAAAGATGCAAACGTCCTCCAGTCTCTTAGTCCCACCACCAACTCCATCCCCCACCTTCTGTCAATCTGCATACTGCCGAGGGTCATTTGTGCTGTTCTTCGGATGAATCCCTCCTGGGGTAAGGACAGTCATAGGACCAATGTCCTCTCTTGCCACAGTTGAAGCATGTGTCTCTAATCACTGCCCGATCCTTGCCATTGCCTTTTCCTCCTCTGCCCTGAAGACCCCTCTATTTGTGCCTCTGAAAGCTCCTCTGCCAGCACCTCTCCTTTCTTGGGACAGTGACACTACAGTTTTCATGAGAGTCAGCTGTGCATTGTCATTGTTCTGTTGTCTTTTCCTTTCTGCCTTTTCTTTCCTGTTAGCCATGATTTTCTCAGCATGTCTGGCATGTCTAACAATCTCCGTCAGAGCTGAATCTTGCAATCCAATGCATGTCTTCTCCACGTGAGCTCGAATGTCAGGGAGCAGCCCCACCCAAAATAAGTTTTTGAAATGGGCTTCCCAAAGTTCAACCACCGCTCCGGCGGTGGTTGTGCGTCTAATGCCGCTGTGTCGGTCAAAAGTCTCAGCCAGTCGGTGCTGGAAATCCTCCACCGCCTCGTCTTTCAACTGATTGGTGTTTGCGCCACGTGACATATCAATCCTGACCGGAAAAGTGGTCTCTATCCCGGTGAAGAGTTCCTCAAGGCGCGTCGTTGTAGTCATCATTTGCTCTATTATTAAGAGTTGGATGACGAATGACTGGATCGTGGGTTCGGATCTCTAGGGGAAAAAGTTTCTGATCTTTGCATACTCCATAGGCCCAAGATTTTGCATCAAAATGCGTCGTATTTCTTGAACAGTGGGCAGAAAAGTCTCAATGAATGCTTTGAGGGACTTGGAAAATTGCGCACCAGAGTCTTTACACGGGGGGAGATGGCTTGTGGCTCTTCTAATGTCAGTTTCAGTCCAGGGTCTATACAGCACACCCACTCCTCCCTGTGTAGCAACCTGAATCATTGGGAATGCATCAGCTTCATCTTCGTCTGCATCCCTCTCTGTTGTTCCTTCTGTGGGGGCTTGGAATGCTGATAATTCAGCGCCCGCGGATGCACCAGGGTGGCGGTGGAATGGGTGGAGGTTTTCTCGTGCCCGCTTGTTTCTCGCCCGTCCGTCCGTCGGCCTTTTCCTTGCTGTGGTGGGGTTTGGGTATGGCAGTGGAACGTCGAGACCTGGATCCACGCCTTTCAAACTCGGATAGAGAGGAGAAATTGTGTCAGTGACAGTGTTCATGTCTTTTTTCTTTTTTCTCCGTTTTGTTAGTATCACTCATGTTTAACAGTGTCGTCTGTTTCTGCAATTGTTTTCTCTCTCTGTTATCAGCTTCTTTCATCCACACATTAAAACATGCCTTATTATCCTCAATTTGTTCTAAAATCTCTGTTTTAATTGTTTTTTTCCCCTTTTGCTTTCTCTCTTCCTCTTCTAAAGCGTGTTTTAACATCCTTAGCTTTACTAGACTT
>NW_024375779.1:0-19994 GCF_010015445.1 Perca fluviatilis
TTGCATTTGAAAGGGGAGGCTATGAAAATTAAGCTACTGCTGGGTGTTAGATTTTTTTTTAAAGTGGCAGGTTTTTGTTCTTTACAGTTTTTCTCGATTGTTTACACACATTTTCTGGAAAGCATGCCTTATAATCTCAGAGGTCCGTTTCAGAAATCAGGTTTAGTGAAAACTCTGAGTTTGTTAACCCTGAGATGAGGGAAACTCTGGGTTTTCCATTTCAGAAAGAGAGGTAACTTAACCCTCAGAGTCAGTTGCTATGGTAACTGAGTCTGTGAACCTAACCTGGTCGGGAGCAAGTTTTCTTCAAGAAACCCTCGAGTTTGTCTCAGGTTTCTTCTCACTCCTTTCCTCATTCATTCATTAAGTCTGTATCAGGCACATTTTAATGCAGTTTGTTATCTGCATGAATAAAAACGTATTGGTTTATGTTAGGCAGATTATAAAACTTTTTTCTCAAACATGTCATGTCCTTTTGTCGACAATCCTCTTGATGAAAAAAGCTGTATTAATTCATTAGAGAGTTTACGCCGGGAGATGATATTGAGTCCCACTAGATGTATTTTCATTTCCACATAACCGATTTAAGAGGTATATACACACAATTAGATAAAGTGATACCTTATCCGGTCCTCATATCACTAACATCCACCATCGTGACAGGCTTTAACATCCCAGCAGATTCTTTGCGTCGCATTACGTTTTTGCAAACGGCAGTTTTCTTTATAACATCGGCGATGCAGATCATAGCCTCACGGTAATAGTAAAGACTGTATGCAGAGCCAAGAAAAGTGTTGACTCCTCTGAAAAGTTTTGTAGTGTTCCCTGACACAAACCAGTGAGAGCCATTAAAAGAAATAAAATAATACATTATAGTTCTGTTAATGATCATGGTGTGCAGACTCGAGGCAGCAATTTACTCCCACACCACCTCTCTCCTTGCAGCAGCAGCAGCTGTCTTGCTTTTTAACCAAAATGCACGTTCAAACTCCGCTGTTTGTGCGCATGAGTATTTCCCAACCCGTTTGTTTGTGGTTGTTACCATGGTGAATCGTAGTATCATGGCTCCATTCAAGCTGCCTTTTATTGTGGTGGTGCACTCGCAGAACATACTCTTGAGTTGATTGAACCAACGCATATCAGCTGTTCTGGAACTTGAAAACCTTGAGACTTCCCATCTCAGGGTAAATCAACTCAGACATCAGGGTTACACTCAGTTTGTTAAACCTCCTTCCTGAAACGGACCCCATAACTCTACACACAAATCAAAACAAACACACACACACAATGGGCAAAACCCTTCAATTCTACTGCAAAATGAAACTTTACATTCAAAACTATGTTATTTCTTCTCAAATGGTATTTTGTTTTCAAATGACACACAAAACCATCATATGAATATACATTTATAAGATCCACTTCAACACTGATGTGCTCAATGTAAAAACACTATGATGAATGGAAAACACTTCTCCATTCATTACGTAATAACTTAGGCCTTTTTTTGTTCAGTGTTACACTTACCACAGACAGTACATACATAAAAGTGTGTTGTAAAATATTTGAGAATAGTTTTTATACTCAGAACACACAAATACACGGTAACAAATAGATTGAATTTTTCCCACACAAAAACAATGTACACAGTGTACATCCCAACCAATACAAAGTTGCACATACAGTGGTCTACTTACAAAACAACAGAAGAATTTACTGTATACATAAAAAAAAAAAAAAAAAAACCTATGCTGCATCCTCTCTTGTTCCGGTCTGGCCACAGCACCTCATCCACATCACAAGCAATGTTTTCCCTGGCCAAGCGAGCGGGAAATATCGCCCAGCATAGCGAATCCAGCCATGAAAAGCATCAACTGCTATATCTCCACATAGCTTGGAGAAGGGGTATACCGCATGTGGATTTCGGTCATACACTTTCCATCTGCAGGCAGAAAAAAATTCTCCAAAACAGAAGAGCAGCTCACCTGTTGCCCTTTTATGCTAAAGCTCTGATTGCTCATTGTAAAACTGTGTGACAGGTGTATGCCCATGTGATGAATCAGTGTGCATATTTGAATGGCAGTGTGTTCCTTGTGAAAACAATAGACTTTCTTCATGAAAATTGTGCAAAATGCAGAGAATTGTGTGTAGTGTTTTGAAAAGAACTGTGTTTTAGAACTGCAATTTGAGTATAAACAGGAATTGAGCTTGTAGTTTAGCTGAATTGGTTCAGGGGTTGGTGCATGAGTTACATGTTGTGGTCATTGTGTCTCAAGTACCAGTATTTGTGTGTAAACAATTGAGAGAAAAACTGTAAAATGTCAATGACGTTTTTCTCTCTCGAGGCATCGACAAACAACAGCTGACAGGTTAAGGCTCTCCCGTCAATATACTACTAGAAAGAGGTTTGCTAATGTTTCAAAGACCCACGCACGAAATATTCACTCCTGACATTCTGGTTCTGCTTTTGGATGCCTAGTACTCGTTCATTCAACTTTCAACCTATAATCCAGGTCGAACTTGCAAAAACTACAATCAAATCTGAGATTTCTCAAACGACAAATTTAGCAGTCTAGCTCCGTGAGAGTCCCATTCATTTTGGACTGGACCACAAATCACCCCCAGTGGAACTCTGGTGGAACTTCAACCAAATTCGGTAAACAGGGCTGAATAGGAGTGGAAAGGCTTTCCGTAGACCGGCTTTGACCATACTCGCTCCATTCGCCAGTAACGAAAATGGCGCTGACTGAAGGGTTCATGAACCAATCACATGCAGTTTTCCAGCTGAATGTGGCATTTAGTCAGCCTATAGAAACTCCTAGCATGAGTGACTTGTATCGCCCCCTGGAGGCTGAAATGAGTGCAATTTGACCTTCTGATGTCAAACAGCAGGAAATTGGAGATTACATAGCTAACATTTTTTGGATAAGGCAAAATACGGACTTTTCTAGGAAAAAAAAACAAAACTAAAGTTTATATTTTTTGTTAGTTACAGAGTTTATTTCTGTTTCCCCAGAACACTCCAAAAGCCAGAAGATTTAAATACCTTTCTGTGACAGTTAATTTCTGTTTAGTCTTTTCTTTGTCTGTGTAGTCCTAACAATGTATACATTCATGTGGCATCCCGCAGCATACATATCCTGAGAGCCCAGGTTCTCCCGAAATAAATGATGTATATACACTTGATTGTGCATCACAGGGTTGAGGTTATACAAGGAGACCGAGGCAAACCGAAGATGGGAAAAAATGGCTTACACCTCAGGGTTCAAAACAAATTCACAAAAATAGCATTTTATAATATAAACTGTTAAATATCTTTGGAAATTACATGGAATTCAATACATTATTTCAGAAGAGACATCCTGTTACCTCTGCAAAAACAAGACTTGCCTACCACGACACACGAATCTCTGTGTGCCTTATGTAAACTTTCTCTCTACTTAAATACAGTTCTAGAAGATACTGACATACTGACCCAGGAATAAGTCATGCAAACTGGAACCACCCAACCTAGGGCAGCAGAACAAGCTGTAAACTATGGGTGGAAATCTCCAGAGGTCTCCACAATATTACTGGAAAAAAGTAACAAACTAAAAAGGTAAATTGTGAGGCTAATCCTTGCCAGTTCTGCTTATCCTGAGATTTGACACTAAATGAAATCCGTTCCCAGCATCTGTTGAAAACCCATACATCTGCATGCTCCACACAATCATAACTCCATGCAAGCATATTACCATATCAATTCATTTTACATTAAGAATTTCAATTTACTGGAAAGAAATGAGACTGATAAAGCACATACCAGCTTTATCAGTAAAGACACTTAGAATATGGTAGAAGTAAAACAATAATCTATGGCTGAATTCCATTTAAATGCATAGTCTTCAGGGTCCTGGCATCACATGCTGGCTCACTGGGATACTTTAATAGAACAGAGCCACGCCTACGGTACACTTCTTTCCTACATTAAAACGTCTGCTGTGAAAATGGCCTTTTATGATTCTTCTATAAGACACCATAAGTCATAAAGAAATGACAAGAAAAATCTGAGATAATTGAGAAAAAATTTATTAGATGAGTCTTATCCTTCGCAGCGTTTGCTGTGGAGTCTGGACTTAGCATGGGCACCCAAACCGAACTTTGTAGTCACGGCACAAGCCAGATTTCTGGTCCGATATTACGGCAAACCAATCCCTCATTTTGATTGTAACTGAAAAATGATTCCAAACAGTTAATGATCAGTATGATATTTAGAGCAAGGAGACCATTGAAAGCAAAGAACTTTTTAACAGGGTACATGACAAAACCATAAATTATTTGTTAACTATGATAAAAACATGCTCTAGTTTTATTCAATTTGTCATTTTGTTTTTGATGTCAGTTGTAACTTCTATTCAAATGTGAAATGTTGCAGATATCCTATGAAAAGAAATTATGAATACCAATAAGTTGGGTTATTCCCATTTTCTTACTCAGACCATTAATAAAGTAAAGCTCTGCTACATTTTAATGATTTGGAATCTTTTGGGAAAGAGGTTGAGAAGTATTGATCTAATGTTGGGGTGTTTGTAGTAGATAGTACATTTAACGCTTCAAATTATTTTCCTATAAAAGCTACTTACATAAAGAAGGTCTGCCCCTGTGGAGAGGGCTGGGGTCAATGTGTCAGTGGTAACAGCCTCAATGGACAGTGGGCTGTCACAGATTTGTCCTGGTTTTCTGTCCCTCAGGTTAGTCAAAGTCTCCCAGTCCCCTGTTCCACTGGGAGCGCCCCGGTTATACCACTGGGTCCAGCACACTGCAAGGAACAATGAAAGAGACATGCTGGAGGGAAACTGCAGAGCCAAAACACCATTCTAAATAAATACTTGGGCACATATATAATGTAAGAGAAGGGGAGTACGCGCATAGCCTAACGTATGTAGCCGATGAACCCTAAATCAAGCTTAACACTGCACATGAATGTTCAGACAGTACCTTTACAGAAAGAAGGGCAGCTGAAACGAACACTATAATCATTACACATCTTAGTCCTGGGTGATCCTGGTTCCTGCAGACAAATCCTGTAGTGGTGTCACTCTGAAAAAGAAACAGTAGCATGCTAGTGGCATGGATCTAAGACAGAAAATTTCAGTCGGTCATCTTTCTGTTGGTCATTTGGTCCAGACTTTATTATCTTTATAATGATTGGCTGGATTACCATTAATGGACACTCCTGGTGCCTAGAGGATGGGCACTGATAGCACAGTCATTGTGAGCATGTTAGCAATAAAAATATGCTGAACTCAACAGGTACTCAAACACGTAGTAGCAATATCAATGCAAAACAATCAGTAGAATACAAATATGAATCTTTGCATGAAAGCAGTCAAATTATTCATACTCTCAGTACTTACACATAAATCACATCACCTGCTGCAGCCACAGTGAGTCCAGATAGAGTTCTCGCCCAATATCTACTGGTTTAGAGCAGATCTTTCCTGGGTACTCATTGCGAAGATCAGAGAGGCTTCCCCAGTCTCCAGTTCCAGAGGGGTCATCTCTGTCAAACCAGTCTGTCCAGCATCCTGACCAAGGCATTTACGTTGAGATAAATTAGCAACAAGACAACTTTTCAAAATACTGACTGGTTAAGTCTGTACTTTTAAAATGTGAGAATTGGCAGTGAAAAGAATTTCTAACCTGGTTTAGGGAGTAAAACTAAGTCAGACCCTCTGGCTGTCTGCTGGTTGCTTTCTGGTAAAAGGTAATCAGAAAAGCTTTTGACTATTGTGACTGAGTACATTTGTGATTGTAGAGTCAAAATTGTAAATATGATCGGACACTGGATTACAGTTATTGAGATGAACCTACCAAAGAACAATCCTGCAACAATGGCTACGCCAGCTATTATACACAAAAGAAAATAAAATAGGTTACAATCACAGACTATGGCACAGTGCTTATAAAGAACGCGAATATCCACAGAGAAAAATAAATATCACACAAAGTGATACATTACCAATTGGATCATGATTGCAGATAAAGAGGGGTCTTTAAACCTGTAGGAAATGTTTGCATTTAGGAATACATGTGTGCATTACCAAAGTAAGTTCAAGAGTTGCATGAGGTATAAACATGCATTGACATGCATGTATAATATTTAACATCTCTATTTTAAAGACAAAAACCACACAAAAAACACACATTTACCAAAAATTACAGTTTATAATAACATACATTGTTAAATAAATATCCCTGGAAATTACATTACAATCAAAATATTAATTATAGGTTACCTCTGCAAAAATAAAGACACCCACGGACTCCCTCAGTTGAACTGTGTGTGAACGCCTGTGTGCATGTATTGAGCCCGTCTCCTGTCCCTCTAAATACAGTTCTTGAAGATAATGACCTACTGACACAGGCAGTCAACAACACTGAAACAAGGAACCATCCAAAGGAAACGATGCCCCATTCAAAAACTAAACAAGATATGTTAGCAACAATATTTCACATTCAAAATGGTTGAAAATCAATGTTTGGTGTGATGAAGCCGTTGAGGTCATAGCACTTCTTACGGACATTGACTATCCCAGATTTGTTGGTGTTTAGCATTATATTCAGTTACAATTTAGATTCATTATTGGAGTTAAAAAAAACACAACAGTAGTGTTAAGTTAGCGCGATTGGTAAATGTCTGTTAGTTATTCTGTTTACTTACCACACCATGTGCTCCAGACAAAAGGAAAGGAGGAAATGCTGAGTCACTTCCTCCTATTTATACTGGATGTGATGTCATTGGTGCCACCTGGGAATAACAGGGACCGCCCCCATGATTACGCTTGTTTTTCCAACCGCCAGCATTCACATGGTCAGGATGCTGTTCTTATTCTTCTGTTATATTGCCGCTTGGCATAACAACTTGTTGCATGACTGCCACCAACCGTCGGGTGTAGCCTAGAGCATCTGGGGCCTGTTCTCACAAAACCAAGATAAGGGATTAAGCCGGGATTTCCCAGTTATCCTGATGAATTTAGCCTTGCTTCGGTTTCACGAAAGCAGAGGCACATAAATCACCATGGAGATTTATTCTGTACAGCTAGCCTGGTTCCCGACCAGGCTAACAGCCAGGATTTATTTAACCCTGGAGCCTTTTCTGATCACCAAGCAGAGGTTTTACCTTATTGTTATCAGCCTGGATTAAAATACAACAGGTCCATATTGCTGTTCATTTAAGTACTGATATTATTTAAAGTTGTGACCATTTTTTTTTAAATAATTATTCATGTGACAGTCATTGTTACTGTTATATTGCTGTATGAAGACTGCTGTTCACATATTGTTGTTAGAAGTTTGATGAATATATTCAATTCAATTCAATTCAATTTTATTTATAGTATCAAATCATAACAAAAGTTATCTCGAGACACTTTACAGATAGAGTAGGTCTAGACCACACTCTGTAATTTCCAAAACCCCAACAATTACAGTAATTCCATCAAGAGCAAGCATTAGCAGTGGCTATCGCGACAGTGGCAAGGAAAAACTCCCTTTAGGAAGAAACCCTCGGCAGACCCAGACTCTTGGTAGGCGGTGTCTGACGGGCCGTTGGAGGTGTATGAACAGTGGCGTAATAGTCACATTAAAGGTCACAGTGACGCGAAGGTTATCGTGGAAGTTCATGTCATAGCAGGGCACATCGCGGTCATACTGAGTAGTGATGTCCCCCTATACCGATTCAGACTATACTGTGCATAGGAACATCACAGCAGGGCGCTATGGATGTAGCGCTGCGCTGCAGAGCATGGGTGGATGCAGCAGGATGCAGCAGGATGCAGCAGGATGCGGCCGGGATTTGTAGAGAATCACAGAGCATAGCTCTGCAAGAAGAAATATAGGACTCCGGGGAGTAAACTCCCCAGAGCTAGATTAGTAACAAGCAATTCGGACAGGATGCATACAGAAGTAACAAGTAGAGAAGAGAGAGCAGCTCAGTGTGTCATAGGAAGGAAACAGCATCCCCGCAGTCTAGAATTGTAATAGCATAACTAACTACGCAGAGAAGCAGGTGGCCGGGTTAGGTGGACGCTGCAACTCCCTCACCCCTAACTATAAGCTTTGTCAAAGAGGAGGGTTTTCAGTTTACCTTGAATGTGGCGACGGTGTCTGCCCCTCTAACCCAGACTGGAAGCTGGTTCCACAGAAGCGGAGCCTGATAGCTGAAGGGCCCCCCCCAGTCTACTTCCAGAGACTCTAGGAACCACGAGTAGCCCCGCCGCATTCGGAGCGCAGTGCCCTAGTGGGACAATAAGGTACTAAGAGCTCTTCTAGGTATGATGGTGCTTGACCATTTAGAGCTTGTAAGTCAGGAGGAGGATTTTAAATTCGATCCTAGACTTCACAGGAAGCCAATGCAGAGAAGCAATACAGGAGAAATATGATCTCTTCTCTTAGTTCTCGCCAGAACACGTGCTGCATTCTGGATCAGCTGGAGAGCCTTAAAGGACTTATTTGGGCAACCTGATAATAAGGAATTGCAGTAATCTAGTCTAGAAGTAACGAATGCATGGACTAGTTTTTCAGCATCATTCTGAGACAGGATATTCCTAATTTTGCAATGCAATGTTACAAGATGGAAAAAGGCTATTCTTGAGGTTTGTTTTGAAGATGCGTTGAAGGATATATCCTGATCAAAAATAAACACCCAAATTTCTGACAGCAGTGCTGGAGGCCAGGGCAATACCATCCAGAGTAGCTATATCTTTCGAAAACAAAGTTCGCGCGCTGGTCCTATCACAATAACTTCCGCTTTGTCTGAGTTTAACATCAGGAAGTTGTGGGTCATCCAGGATTTTAACACACGCATTTTAACACACGCTTGAAGTCTTGCTAACTGACCACTTTCATCTGGCTTAATTGACAGATATAATTGGGTATCGCTCTGTAGCAGTGATAATTAATTGAGTGTTTCCTAATAATATGTCCTAGAGGAAGCATATATAAGGAAAATAGAATTGGTCCAAGCACTGAGCCTTGAGGAACGCCATGGCTAACTTTGGCTGCGCTTGGAGGGTTTATCGTTAATGTTAACAAATTGGGATCGGCCAGAGAAATAAGACTTAAACCATCTTAGTGCAGTTCCTTTAATTCACTCAAGTGTTCTAATCTCTGTAACAGGATTGTATGATCATTAGTGTCAATTGCAGTACTAAGATCTAGTAAAACAAGAATGGAGACAAGTCCTTTGTCTATTTAAATGACTGCGGTACATAACCTGTTAATAAGGACATATTGATCATATCTAGTAGTGAAGTGTTTACCACTGGTAACGCTTCTTTGAGTAGCCTCGTTGGGATGGGGTCCAAGAGACAGGTAGATGGCTTAGCTGAGGATATCTTTAACATTAATTGTTCAAGGTCTATAGGATAGAAGCAGTCTAAGTATATGTCTGGACTAGTCGCTCGCTCTAGCGGTCCTGTATTTAAAGATGAACTGTTGTAAGTTGAGGGCAAAAAGGTGATTAATTTTATCTCTAATTGTTATAATTTTATCATTAAAGAAGCTCATGAAGTCATCACTACTCAGAGCTAGAGGAATAGATGGCTCAGTAGAGCTATGACTGTCTGTCAGCCTGGCTACAGTGCTGAAAAGAAACCTTGGGTTGTTCTTATTTTCTTCTATTAGTGAAGAGTAATAGTCTGATCTGGCTTTTCTTAAGGCCTTCCTATAGGTTTTGAGACTTTCTTGCCAATCCAGACGGGATTCTTCCACTTTGGTGGAGCCCGCCACCCCTCGAGGTTTCGCGAGACTTGTTTCAATCATGCGTTGTTCGCTAATACCAAGGAGCTGTTTTCCTTCGCTTCATCGCCTTCTTTTTGAGAGGAGCGACAAAGTCCAAGGTCAGTCTCGTAGGCAAGTCGCAGCAACGGTCCACAAATGCATCAACCCGAGAGGGACTGAGGTTAACATAGAGGTCCCTCTGTTATTCTAAGGTACCGACATAGAGTCAAATGCTGTTGTAATATCTTCCTTAAATTTAGCTATAGCACTGTCAGATAGGCATTTAGTGTAGAAGCCATTATCTAGTTTAGTATGGTCAGGTAGCAAGAATTCAAAAGTAATTAAAAAATGATCTGATAATACCAAATTCCTGCGGAAATATTATTAAATCCTCAATCTCAATACCATATGCCAGCACAAGGTCGAGGGTGTGGTTAAAACAGTGCGTCCCCTTGTGCACAGTCTGACTGAAACCGATTGAATCCAGTAATGAGTTGAAAGCAGTAGTAAGGCTATTGCTGTCAACGTCCAACATGGATATTAAAATCACCTACAATAAGTACTTTGTCTGATTTAAGGACTACACATGATAAAAACTCTGAGAATTCAGATAAAAATTCAGAATACGGACCTGGAGCTCGGTAGACAACAACAAATATAATTGGCTGTTCTGATTTCCGTGTTGGATGTTGAAGATTAAGAACAAGGCTTTCAAAAGAGTTATAATTCAGTTTGGGTTTAGGATTAATTAACAGGCTTGAATCAAATATGGCTGCAACTCCCTCCTCCCCGCATGAGCCTCTAGGAATTTGAGTATTAATATGACTGGGGAGGAGTCGATCATTTAGACTAACATATTCTTCATGGCCCAGCCATGTTTCAGTAAGACAGAATAGATCAATTTGATTATCAGATATCAATTCATTTACTAGTACTGCTTTAGAAGACAGAGATCTGATATTTAGTAATCCACATCTAATTCTTCCTATCCTTTCTATCATTGCAGTGGTAGTTTTAATTCCAATTAGGTTGTTAAGTATTGCCCTCTATTCACCACTTTGTGTGGTCTGTTGTTGATTATAATTGGAATAGTACTAGTACTACATGTATACGGAATAGTACTAGTACTACAACGGTACTGGAATAACACTAGTACTACATGTTATCCTGCAGAAAACATTTTCAGATTCATCCACTTGTATAGTGCTATCAGGATCAATGCCTGGGGGACATGAATCTGTGATATTTTCAACATAATGTCAATAACTTGCCTTCAGTGTGGTCGTTATGTTGTCAGATAGCATCCTGGCTCCGTGTCGGTTTGGGTGGAGACCATCACGCTTCAGCAGGTTGGGCATCTCCCAGAAGAATATATTATGGCAGTTGTTGAGATAATTAGAAAAGGCTGATAACATTTCAAATGTGTTTTAAATGAAGTCTGTTACTAAGGGCAATACATACAATGCTGTACATTTCTATAGTTGACCAATACCATTGAATTATTTTGGTTGATTAATTTTGTTTTAAATTCTTTAACAATAAAGGATCATGTTTGTTCCTCTTCCATGTACATTGTATTTGGCATTCTTAGCACACAATTTGTGTTGTCCAGTAAACTGGGACTATAATTTGGGAGGATATTACAATTTTAAGAACATATCCTAATTGTACAATCCTCCCAAATGATAGTCCAGTAACTATCTAGTGATGTAGGCTACTGTACATTCATGTAATAACAGGGAGAGGACACCTCAATGGTTTTTGACCTTATACAGTGCCTTGCGAAAGTATTCGGCCCCCTTGAACTTTTTAACCTTTTGCCACATTTCAGGCCTCAAACATAAAGATATAAAACTGTAATTTTTTGTGAAGAATCAACAACAAGTGGGACACAATCATGAAGTGGAACGAAATTTATTGGATATTTCAAACCTTTTAAACAAATAAAAACTGGAAATATTGGGCGGTAAAATTATTCAGCCCCCTTAAGTTAATACACTTGTAGCGCCATTCCTTTGCTGCATTACAGCTGTAAGTCGCTTGGGGTATGTCTCTATCAGTTTTGCACATCGAGAGACTGACATTTTTGCCCATTCCTCCTTGCAAAACAGCTCGAGCTCAGTGAGGTGGATGGAGAGCGTTTGTGAACAGCAGTTTTCAGTTCTTTCCACAGATTCTCGATTGATTCAGGTCTGACTTTGACTTGGCCATTCTAACACTTGGATATGTTTATTTGTGAACCATTCCATTGTAGATTTTGCTTTATGTTTTGGATCATTTTTCTTGTTGGAAGACAAATCTCCTCGGTCCCAGTCTCAGGTCTTTGCAGACTCCATCAGGTTTTCTTCCAGAATGGTCCTGTATTTGGCTCCATCCATCTTCCCATCAATTTTAACCATCTTCCCTGTCCCTGCTGAAGAAAAGCAAGCCCAAACCATGATGCTGCCACCACCATGTTTGACAGTGGGGATGGTGTGTTCAGGGTGATGAGCTGTGTTGCTTTTACGCCAAACATAACGTTTTGCATTGTTGCCAAAAAGTTCGATTTTGGTTTCATCTGACCACAGCACCTTCTTCCACATGTTTGGTGTGTCTCCCAGGTGGCTTTTGGCAAACTTTAAACGACACGTTTTATGGATATCTTTAAGAAATGGCCTTCTTGCCACTCTTCCATAAAGGCCAGATTTGTGCAGTATACGACTGATTGTTGTCCTATGGACAGAGTCTCCCCGCCTCAGCTGTAGATCTCCGCAGTTCATCCAGAGTGATCATGGGCCTCTCTTGGCTGCATCTCTGATCAGTCTTCTCATTGTATGAGCTGAAGGTTTAGAGGGACGGCCGGTCTCGTAGATTTGTAGTGGTCTGATGCTCCTTCCATTTCAATATTATCGCTGCACAGTGCTCCTTGGGATGTTTAAAGCTTGGGAAATCTTTTGTATCCAAACCGGCTTTAAACTTCTCCACAACAGTATCTCGGACCTGCCTGGTGTGCCCTTTGTTCTTCATTATGCTCTCTCTGCGCTTTACACAGACCTCTGAGACTATCACAGAGCAGGTGCATTTATAACGGAGACTTGATTACACACAGCTGGATTCTATTTATCATCATTAGTCATTTAGGTCAACATTGATCATTCAGAGATCCTCACTGAACTTCTGAGAGAGTTTTCTGCACTGAAAGTAAGGGCTGAATAATTTTTGCATGCCCACTTTTCAGTTTTTTATTTGTTAAAAAGTTTGAAATAGCCAATGAATTTCGTTCCACTCATAATTGGGACCCACTTGTTGTTGATTCCTTCACAAAAAATTACAGTTTTATATCTTTATGTTTGAGGCCTGAAATGTGGCAAAAGGTCGAAACGCTCAAGGGGCCAATACTTTCGCAAGGCACTCAGTATATTGTTGGGGAAATAACTGATGAATATACTCTGTTACATTCATGTTTACAGTGTGCATGGAATTTATCACTTAATTATCTTCATAGTTTCTAGATTTTAGAGTCCAATTTCTTCAGTGTCTTTATTTTCTATGTCCATACATATGGGGGAGTAAGGCATATAATATGTAGAGAAGGAAACTCGTCCTCTATAAAAAATAACAAACGCAAAAAAGTGTGGCAGATAATAGCGGACAGACTGAATGATAGTCTAAAATATACATTTATGAACTACTGCTCTTAACTGAAAGCATTCAATGAGTCACTGTCATTTGCAAAACGAACAGTTGTACACTTTGCATTAAAAGCGCAGCAGTGGAAGTTAATATGACTTAGGAAACTTATATTGTAGCCCCGTGGAGAGAGAGGGAGAGGAACAGAGTGAAAGAGATATTTACGCATCATATTCTAGCGTTGTAGAAAAATGTATCTTCATGGTAAATTTCCTGAGTAACATTATCTTCTGCTCACTTTAAGGCAAAGAGTACAACTGTTAATTTGTGCAAATGATTAGTAGCCTAACCTTGAATGGAATGATTATGACGGTTTCCAGTTCAGAGCCGCGGGTCAGATAATGTATATATTTAGGCTACAATTACGCATTCAGTCGGTCCGGGACGTTCGTCTACGCTTTCTCTCGTTTCAAGTTGTACCGTGTTTCTCTTTTATACAAATAATGTGTTTCACGCCGTCATACTTCCACAAGAAGCTGCTGCTCACTCTGTATAAAGTATGTACAACGTATTCTCCATTTTGGCATCAGTAAATCTGGTGGATCGACTCTCGTCTTTTGAGGAAAGCCGTGGAAGCGCATCTATCTGAATTACTTTCTAGCCTGGCTCGACCTAGTCGCTTCCTCCTCAGCCTGGCTTGGCATTCGTGGAAATCTATTCGCCAGGATGCACAGATTAGACTAGGTCAAGTCCTCGCTTTATCAGTTATCCTGGATTTATATATTCTGCTTTTGTGAAACAGGCCCCAGGTGTGTGAAAACACGGAGGCCACAATAACAAAAGATTTTCTGCAGTTTTTCTTATGCGAGCATCCAAACAGCACATGGACAGGTGTTTGTTAGTGTTATCTGCAGGACAACGAATGGGAAAGGACACGGATAAGGTGTTGTTGTTTTTACACATAGGCCTATTTATGAATAACTTTGAAACATGTTATGTATATGTATGTTTCTTGGCAGAGGCGCTTTTTCAATACAACACTTTATTGTCATTGAAATATTTTCAGTGAACCAAAGTCGCTTACATCAAACGCCAGTTGTCAACAACGCTAGCCACCAACTGGGAAACTCTGTTAGCAAAATCTAGCCCGAATTTCCCACCTCTGATTCCCACAGGAAGTGACGCTGAATGGTGACGCTTTCACTGGAAAAATAAGTTTTTCCCATGTCCATGAACGCACGGAAAGTATGTTTTCTAATTTATTTGTTTTGCTTTCTGATTGTTTACATGAAATGGTTAAGTCCTAAAGAGACAAAGATAAATGTGTTTCTACACTTATGATTAGAATGTCAGATTGTTTACTACTTAGCGGTGGTGGGGAAAGGATTTCTATTACTTACCTGTAGATGATGAGAAGGCCTATTTAAGCAGTTGGCCTCGAAAGCAACTCTGGGGTTAACCCTTGTGTGGTCCTTCGTGTCACTTTGTTTAGTTTATTTACTTTTCAAAGGGTTTTTATTCAAAATAGATTCATTTCAGTTCAGTTCATTTAATTTCAGTTCATTTCAGTTCACTTCACACATTTTAAGGCAACGTTCTGCCGTCGCACAGGTTCGGGTCTGTTTGGACCCTCATGTGTATCATTTCACGCCAACACAGCTACCGGGCCGAGCCTTTTGGGGCCCTAAGCAGAATTTGATTTGGGCCTCCCACCACGCTGAAGTCACCTGTGCTTGACTATTATTGACAAAAATATCACGCTTAATACTTTTACATTATAAATGAATACAGTGAGGTTTATGAACTACTGTCCCCCTGGGCACGGATGACAAGGACCTTCCCCTACTCTATTTGTGCAAAAGTGGATGCAACCGTAGGGGGGTGTCTGGGGGTGCTCCCCCAGAAAATTTTGAATTTGGTAGATGTGATTTCCGTATTCTGGTGCATTTTGGGATGGTCAGCTGGAGAAGGGCAATACCTAAATTTGTTCAGATTCATAGCCTTTGCTTTTGATTTATTAAGGTAGTGACTTCACCCAACTACTTGGGCTTCAGGGCCAAACAATACTGACATACTCTGTGTTATTAGGAAGTAGGGCTGGCCATATACGGCCTCAAAAAATGATTTTTTCACAAAGAATCTGATTCATGATTTAAATCGAAGCCCCCCACACACACACACACTTAAAATTAATCTGCAGATGACAAATAAATGACAACACACACAGGGCATGTATACCTTATGATTATTCATGCCAATTTTATGTAAATATTGGTTTGAGTGTTTTCCTATCATTGTATTGGGGGAACCTCTGTGAAAGAGTGACAAAATGATATTATGCTATATATTCAACAAATTATATAATAATGCTATATATATATTTAACAACACTAAACGGATGCGGAGATAAAGCTGTTTTCACACATACAGGTAATTCACTTCTCATTCCTCAGTAAAAGTTCAATTCATTTTAACTTTAGTCGCAACCTTGCCCCTATTTTCACCTGTTGCTGAGTAACGTCATTAATAACATGACATGGTACTCTGCTTACCTGTCAGCTGCCACCCACTTTGAAATAACAAAGTTTTGCATCAAATCACATCTTATACAAACTTGTATAAACTTTGTCACAGTGTTGGATTTTTCACAGTCGGTGAAAGGTAACATATGGTTTTCAACTCTTTGGTATTTAGAAGTTTCAATGAAAGTTTTAAAGAAAGGTCTGTAGATTAGCCTGAGTATGGGGCAACTTGAGGGCGAGTGAGAATGAACTAAAAAGTTGCTAGCTGCAAAAACAAATCAATGAAGCTAAAATATGCTACAAAGCTGCTTAAAGTTGAGGGAAACCGCAGTCAGGTGATAACTCACTGGTGGATTATCACAGTGACTCCTTCGCACTGTTTATGTAAGGATATTGATAAGTGCAGCTTTAAAAAGAAATACTACTCAAAGATCAAAGATCAATTTACCTCCAAATAACTGTATTGCATGCAAAATACAAGGGGATGCATAAAAGATGCATGTGGTACACAACATGTTTAAAAACATATCCTGTTTCAAAATTCTCTGTTTGCAGCATTTCAGCTTCTTCTTCACAAATCATATCCCCAATACGGCAAAAACATGTTGTGGGAGGTCCACATTCTCATGGATGGATGGATGGATGGATATAAGGGCTTTAGACTGTTTAGCTGAAAGTTATGATGATAATGAACAATTAGAACTGGAGCGGTGGATGGATGACAGCTGAACCTGCACAGCTGCTGCAGAAAATGCCATAATCCAGACAGAAATGTGGCTGCCTCTTGCAGTTAAAGGCAGCTGTCATGCTATCTCTGCAATTATGAAACCAACACTGTTCTTTTATTCATGCAGATAACAAACTGCCCTCTAAAATGTGCCTGATACAGACTGAATGAATGAGGAAATGAAAGAGCGCTGTCAGAGGGAGACTGTCAGAGGGAGAAGACGGTTTATTATAGAAAACCTGCTCCTGACCAGGTGTGAGGTTCACAGGCTCAGTTACCATAGTAACTGACTCTGAGGTTAAGTTACCCTCTCTCTGAAATGGGCTGGAGTTACCAATCTCTCTCTCAGGTTTGATTAACCTCCCTTTCTGAAACGGAAAACCCTCAGACTTTCCCCTCATCTCAGGATTGACAAACTGAAAGTTTTCACTAAACCTGCTTTT
This sequence comes from Perca fluviatilis, assembly GCF_010015445.1. Classification (NCBI taxonomy): domain Eukaryota; kingdom Metazoa; phylum Chordata; class Actinopteri; order Perciformes; family Percidae; genus Perca; species Perca fluviatilis. Next base: position 17,061 of record NW_024375779.1, read on the forward strand.
CTGAAACGGACCCCTGGGGCCTCATTTATAAAACGTGCGGTGATAGATTCTATTCTGAAAGATTTCGTCGCCAAAAGCAGAAATTTTCGCACGCAATAACAAAACTCCACTTACAACACCTTGCGCGCACAATCGGCACGCACTATTCTCGTTCATAATACGGACGCGTTACCTTATGCGGTCCCAACGAGCCTCACGCTTCCTCCAGGTCATCCCATATTTGTCCTATTAAGGTCCATGTTAATCAATCAATGAATATAGCAGCCTTTAAAGAAGCCCTTGATGACCAATCTTGAAACGGAAAAATGGGAAAAACACAATTCAGTGATCGTGGAGATCGATGTGCTCCTAACAGAGGTAGAACATCGAAACAAAATCCTGTTTGGAAGCCTTTAACCCTTGTGTGGTGTTCATATTTTTGTCACACGGCCTTAATTTAACCTTATACATTCCAGACATATAAGAAACTCTCTTACCATTGAGGCATCAAATACCTACTTAAGTGCAATAATTGTTCCACACTTTTTGTAACTGCATGACAAGTTGGTCTCAAGCAGGTAAGACAGCCTTAAGACCACTTGAATCATTATATAAAATATATTCATAATGCTCCCAAGCCCTCCATAAAAAATGTATTAATACCAACTCAGAAAAAAAGAGCTACTCAGTCAGCCACTAGAGGAGAGTGCAATATTCCCAATCGTAAAACTTCATTAGGGAAATCATCCTTTCTTTGTAGCCATAAGTCAGTGGAATACCTCCCTCACACATCTCATTATGTGCACAAATCCTCAAACCTTTCGAAGTTTGACAAAAGCATGGATACTGTCACAACAAAATTGCACACATTTATGAGGTGTGTGTGTGCCCCAGCCGGGTCCAAATGGAAGGTGTGTGTGTGTGTGTGTGTGTTGGGAGATATATAAGGATTTTGAGTGCATGCCTTTTTGTTGGTGTGGGGTGTGGGGGGGTTGGTTCTTAGGAAGGGGAACAACAATTGTTGTTGTAAAATTGTATATTTTAATGTTTTGTATTTCACTTGCATGGCATTTTGATTGTGTTAATGACCTGTTAAGGGATTAATGGGATGGAAAATAGCACTTGATACAACCTGGCATAACGATCTCTCCTTTGTTCTTATACAAGGTTAATGTTAACTTGGCATTGTCCCTGTTTTAAATAAAATGAATTTGAATACTAAACAGATTTAAAAACAAGGAAATTCCATTATAAAAAGGTAAAAAATAGAAACAAGATTTTGATCATTATTGGTGCTTATTTCTTAGAACTTAATGAAAGTGGTGGAGAGTGCTTTGAAATTTAAACAATTTTGTAACTTTGTGTGGGAATAGCAGGTGCAGAAAGACAGACAACACAGCTTCATTTTTAATACATCTTCTGAGGGTCAGTGCTGTCACTGCTCATAGAAACACTTTAATTTGGTCTGGAAGACAATGACTTTTCGGAGACTCCTTTGCAGTAGCTAGTTACAGTTTTAACTATCGGCTTACACACTTTGCAGAATTTGGCTCATTATGTCAAACTCCCACAAACCAATCAGACAAAGCAGTTGGAGATTAACAACTCACCATATATGCCAAAAATCAAAACTTGACAAATGAAATCTTGTAAACTAAATCATACACCACAAGCACCATTTGAAATTACTCTTCAATAAGAAGCATCACACTAATCTGCTTTTATAAATACACTACAGTCTTGTGTTTCATTCTGTATGTTATTTTCAGACCCTAGTCTCTGTAAAACTTCAAAAGTAGAATTTCTGTAGTAATCAAACGAAGTTTTACAAACACAGCATTCTTACAGAAATTAAGAAAAATAAAATCAGCACAAATCATCAAATTTAGCAACTAAAAAAACTTGTGTTGTGTGTGTGTGTGTGTATGCAAGGCGCCGCAAGTGCAGTGTGTGTGGTGGGGTTCCGCCTCTGTCTGATTCGGGCCAACACCGCCAACATCACAGGCGTATGTCCCCTTCCAACTCGGACCCTCTCTCTCTGTCCCTCCTCTCACTTGGACTCTCTTTGCCTCCCCATGCTTCTATGGTCCTCAAACGCTTTACCTGAGGCTTAGTTGTAGTGCTAAAGACCCCTCAGACCGACAGGGTTCTGTTTTCTGTGCAAGTGTTTTCAGGTGCATCAGGTGTCTACAATTGCCAAATGAGTTTAGCATTTTGAACAGAATGTTTTCTCCCAATGACAAATAGGAGATTTGGTTTTGAACAAAGTGTCTATGTAAGTAAAGGTGTGGAGTTTCGTAGAATTGTTGATAAGTGTGCTTAAGCTATGGTTACACCAGTTCGAGGTATGCTACAAGAAGTTTAGGTATTAAAGCTTTGGTGCTACATTAGTTTTAGTGTATGCAATGTAAGTAAAACCATGTTATAAATCCATCTTGAACGGGCTATTTAGTCATCGCTCTGTATATAAAAAAAATGAAACCATAACATGCCACTTCCCAATAAGGGAAGAAGTTCCACCTCTCAAGCATCCCGCTCTTGAACTGGTTGCAGTTCCACCAGAGTTCCATATAGCGCTTCACAGGCTAGTGCAGAATGAATGGGCTCTATGGAGCTATACCCCTCAAAATCCACTTTTGTAACTGATATACCACTCTGTCTAGTAATTGGAATGTGGGATCTGAAAGGGAGAAGCTATGAAAAAGTCTACACCGCTGGTGTTAGCACTTTTTTAAAGTGATGCTTTGTTCTTTACAGTTTTTGACAGCTTACACACATTTTCTGGAAAGTAGCCTTATAACCTCAGAGAGTCGCTTGTGAAATCAGGGTTTAGTAAAAACCTTGAGTTTGTTAACCCTGAGATGAGGAAACCGGGTTTTCATTCTCAGAAAGAGAGGTAACTAAACCTATAGCAGTTAAGGTGGTAACTGAGTCTGTGAACCTAACCTGGTCGGG
>NW_024375780.1:0-20205 GCF_010015445.1 Perca fluviatilis
ACGAACCGGGTCCTCTCCCATAGAAACACATACAGAGTCGGGCCTCCAGATGTTGCTCCTCGGCCTCCAGATGTTGTTCCTCGGCTTCCGGGCGTTTGCGGTCAAATTCGCTGGCTTCCCGGGGCGCCACGCGGACAAATCGGGTATCGGAGCGTTCGGCGAGACCTCGGGCGCGCGGCCGAAGCCACCGCGATTCGAGGCGGCCGCGTCCGGCCCCCGACGGGCCCGGGACGGCTTTCAAGGGCGGACCGAGCCGCCCTTGGAAGCTCAGGCTTAGAGGAGGCCTTTTTCTGACCCGTCGCGACTTTCAAGAAACACGGGCCGATCGGGGACTTCCGAAGGGATTGGCGGCTTGCGAACGGGTGAGCGCGATCGCGGCGGGACGCCGGACGGGGCCCTGGCAGTTTGGGGCCCCTGGGAGGCCCCCGCGAAGAACCGGCCACGGGAAGGCGCCGCCGCTTGCGCGGGTACGTTTTCTGGGTCTCGAGGGCCCCGCGACTCCACCGCTGGAGTTTGGGGCCCATTGGAGCTCAAACCACAGGTTCTCACCCCGAAGGGACTCGCAACTACCTACCGGGTCCTCTACGATAGAGACACATACGAAACTGGGCTTTTGGACGGCTGCCAATAATTCACCCAATGACCTTGCGGGTCCCTTTATCAGTGGGCTGGGCGCCGACCTCGCCCACTTTAAGGTCAAATTACGTGACCTCCAGTGGCGCCGGACGGGGCGAATCTGGCGTCCCAGCGTCCGGCTGGACCTCCTCCGCGCTCCCAAAGCGTCCGCGAGCCGATGCGAGCGCGTTTGGCCCCACGGGCCCCTCGAACGGTGCCCCGGCAGGACACTCAGGGCCCGGCTGAGGCCTTTCGCGACCCTTCGCGACCTTTGCCAAACCACGGGGCAATTTAAACGGTCCTGAGCGGACTCGCGGCTTCGGAAACGGTGCGGGCATTCGCGGCGGGACCCCGGGCGGGGCCCCGCCTGCTTCGGGCCCCTCGGGCGGACCGAGCCGCCCGGCAAGGCCCTCAGGCTCAGCGGAGGCCTTATTAAAAGGTTGATGCAAGATCTGGTGCTGGAATAACATTAAAAAGAGATTTTCACACACACACACACACACACACACACACACACACACACACTCATACACACGCTGAGGCCTTTCGCGACCCTGCGTGACCTTTGCCAAACCACGGGGCAATTTAAACGGTCCTGAGCGGACTCGCGGCTTCGGAAACGGTGCGGGCGTTGGCGGCGGGACCCCGGGCGGAGCCCCGCCGGCTTCGGGGCCCTCAGTCTCAGCGGAGGCCTTTTTTCGCTTCCAAGGGCGGACCGAGCTGCCCTTGGAAGCTCAGGCTTAGAGGAGGCCTTTTTCTGACCTGACCCTGGGAGGCCCCCACGATGAACTGGCCACGGGAAGGCGCTGCCACTTCGGGCGGCACGTATTCGGGGTCGCGCGGCCCCCGCGACTGGAGTTTGGGGCCGATTGGAGCTCAAACCAAAGGTTCTCACCCCGGAGGGACTCGCACCTACGAGCCGGGTCCTCTCCCATAGAAACACATACAGAGTCGGGCCTCCAGATGTTGCTCCTCGGCCTCCAGATGTTGTTCCTCGGCTTCCGGGCGTTTGGGGTCAAATTCGCTGGCTTCCCGGGGCGCCACGCGGACAAATCGGGTATCGGAGCGTTCGTGAGACCTCGGCGCTACGGCTACACCGCTGACTGACGCGTCCGCCCCGACGGGCCGGGACCGGCTTTCATAGCGGACCGAGCCGCCCCTGGAAGCTCAGGCTTAGAGGAGGCCTTTTTCTGACCCGTCACGACTTTCAAGAAACACGGGCCGATCGGGGACTTCCGAAGGGATTGGCGGCTTACGAACGGGTGAGCGCGATCGCGGCGGAACGCCGGACGGGGCCCTGGCAGTTTGGGGCCCCTGGGAGGCCCCCGCGAAGAACCGGCCACGGGAAGGCGCCGCCGCTTGCGCGGGTACGTTTTCTGGGTCTCGAGGGCCCCGCGACTCCACCGCTGGAGTTTGGGGCCCATTGGAGCTCAAACCACAGGTTCTCACCCCGAAGGGACTCGCAACTACCTACCGGGTCCTCTACGATAGAGACACATACGAAACTGGGCTTTTGGACGGCTGCCAATAATTCACCCAATGACCCCTTGCGGGTCCCTATCAGTGGGCTGCGTCGACCTCCTCGACTTTAAGGTCAAATTACGTGACCTCCAGTGGCGCCGGACGGGGCAAATCTGGCGTCCCAGCGTCCGGCTGGACCTCCTCCGCGCTCCCAAAGCGTCCGCGAGCCGATGCGAGCGCGTTTGGCCCCGCGGGCCTCTCGAACGGTGCCCCGGCAGGACACTCAGGGCCCGGCTGAGGCCTTTCGCGACCCTTCGCGACCTTTGCCAAACCACGGGGCAATTTAAACGGTCCTGAGCGGACTCGCGGCTTCGGAAACGGTGCGTGTGCTCAGGGCGGGACTCGGCGGGCCCCGCCTGCTTCTGGCCCCTCGGGCGGACCGAGCCGCCCGGCAAGGCCCTCAGGCTCAGCGGAGGCCTTATTAAAAGGTTGATGCAAGATCTGGTGCTGGAATAACATTAAAAAGAGATTTTCACACACACACACACACACACACACACACACACACACACACACACACACACACACTCATACACACGCTGAGGCCTTTCGCGACCCTGCGTGACCTTTGCCAAACCACGGGGCAATTTAAACGGTCCTGAGCGGACTCGCGGCTTCGGAAACGGTGCGGGCGTTGGCGGCGGGACCCCGGGCGGAGCCCCGCCGGCTTCGGGGCCCTCAGTCTCAGCGGAGGCCTTTTTTCGCTTCCAAGGGCGGACCGAGCTGCCCTTGGAAGCTCAGGCTTAGAGGAGGCCTTTTTCTGACCTGACCCTGGGAGGCCCCCGCGAAGAACTGGCCACGGGAAGGCGCTGCCGCTCGTGGGCACGATGATCATCGCGGCCCCCGCGACTGGAGTTTGGGGCCGATTGGAGCTCAAACCAAAGGTTCTCACCCCGGAGGGACTCGCACCTACGAACCGGGTCCTCTCCCATAGAAACACATACAGAGTCGGGCCTCCAGATGTTGCTCCTCGGCCTCCAGATGTTGTTCCTCGGCTTCCGGGCCTTCCTCATACACCCAACCTATCGGTGTGGGTCCATCCAATGTTAAACTTCATACCAAACGTGACCGGTCCTCACCCCGAAGGAACCCGCACCTATGAACCGGGTCCTCTCCGATAGAAATACTTACGAAGTCGGGCTTACAATAATTCATTCAGATGCGCAAGCTTGGCTGAGGCCTTTTGTGACCCTTTGCGACCTTTGCCAAACAACCGAAAGGTATAGGCACGCGCAATCGCCGCGGGACGCCGGACGGAGCCCCCCCGTGGAGTCTTCGGGTCGAGTTTGGAGCCGCTTGGAGCTCAAACGACCGATTCTCCCACGAAAGTTTCCGGCACCTACAAACCGGGTCTTCCCCCAATCCAAATACATACAAAGGCCGCGGGCCCCCCAAGGCCACCCTTCTCGATAAAACATTAACTCACGGAGTCACGGCCTCGAAAGTCATCGGTGCGCGATCGGCGCGGGACGCCGGATCGAGCCCCGCCGTTTTGCCTTCGGCGGCCCCCGTGAAAGAACCGGTCCGCGTAGGGCCTAGAGGGTCGGGGCTATGGATTCGGGTCGCGCCGCCCCTGGGTCTTCCGTCCCAGTTTGGAGCCGATTCGCGACCGGCTCACACCGGAAGGACCCCCGGACCCAACAAACCGGGTGCTCTCCTATCGAAATACATACGAAGTTGCTCCCCGGGGGGGGTGGGGTCATTTTAATAAACTGCTAAAGTAGTCAGAGTTGTCTCAATACACATCATTTATTGGTACAATATCAAAGAAATAATCATTTATTAACTATTTGGCGTTTTTTTTTTTTTTTCATGGGCCCCAGCCCCCAGCCCTCAAAATCTTTTGCTCGCCCCTGCAGCTTGTTGAGCTGTGGGAAGTGCTCATTATCATGCGTGCAGGTGAGATCAAAGGGTGCAGCGTGGGGGAGGGGACAGCAGTCGCTAATTGAGAGGACAGAGACAGCAGATGGGAGCAGCACAAGCCCGAGCAACAAGTTTTGAGGTAAGAAACCAACAAAATCCCGTTTTATTAACTTACAGGGACTGACTTTGTGTTGTGTTAGTTGCTTTCATCGATGTGATTTCAGAAATAAAGCAGCTCTGCAGGTTTATGTGTAGGATTTCACGTCATTTTCCCGGGAAATTCAGCAAGCCATTTAACACAGTGCGTCATTTTCCCGGGAGTTTTAGCCAGCCATTTTCCCGGGAGTTTTAGCCAGCCATTTAACACATGGATGCAAAGGAATTGTTGTTAATGGTGTAAACTTTATTTTTGTTTGGGTTTTATGTGGTTAAAACACTATTAATTAAGTCAGGATAAAGTGTGTGCAGGCACATCAAAGGGAGGGTGGGGAAGGGCAGTCGTAATTCAGAGGGCAGAGAGAGCTGGGAGCAGCAGAAGTCCGAGGCAGATTTTGCGGTAAGAAATTCCATTTTATTAACTTACAGGGACTGACTTTGTGTTGTGTTAGTTGCTTTCATCGATGTGATTTCAGAAATAAAGCAGCTCTGCAGGTTTATGTGTAGGATTTCACGTCATTTTCCCGGGAAATTCAGCAAGCCATTTAACACAGTGCGTCATTTTCCCGGGAGTTTTAGCCAGCCCTTTAACACAATACTACGCCATTTTCCCGGGAGTTTTAGCCAGCCATTTAACACATGGATGCAAAGGAATTGTTGTTAATGGTGTAAACGTTATTTTTGTACGGGTTTTATGTGGTTAAAACACAGTAAATTAAGTCAGGATGACGTGCTTGCAGTGGTCGGGCAGTCGTAATTGAGAGGGCAGAGAGAGCTGGGAGCAGCAGAAGTCCGAGGCAGATTTTGCGGTAAGAAATTACATTTTATTAACTTACAGGGACTGAGTTTGTGTCGTGTTAGTTGCTTTTTTATCGATGTGATTGCAGAAATAAAGCACCTCTGCAGGTTTATGTGTAGGATTTCACGTCATTTTCCCGGGAAATTCAGCAAGCCATTTAACACATTGCGTCATTTTCCCGGGAGTGTCAGCCATCCCTTTAACACAATACTACGCCATTTTCCCGGGAGTTTTAGCCAGCCTTTTAACACATGGATGCAAAGGAATTGTTGTTAATGGTGTAAACGTTATTTTTGTATGGGTTTTATGTGGTTAAAACACTGTAAATTAAGTCGGGATGAAGTGCGTGCAGCGGTCGGGCAGGGGGGGGAAAGCAGCCGTAATTGAGAGGGCAGAGAGAGCTGGGAGAAGCAGAAATCCGAGGCAGATTTTGCGGTGAGAAAATCCTTTTTATTAACTTACAGGGACCGAATTTGTGTTGTGTCAGTTGCTTTTACCGATGTGATTGCAGAAATAAAGCACCTCCGCAGGTTTATGTGTAGGATTTCACGTCGTTTTCCTGGGAAATTCAGCAAGCCATTTAACACAGTGAGTCATTTTCCCGGGAGTTTTAGCCAGCCCTTTAACACATGGATGCAAATGAATTGTTGTTAATGGTGTACGCGTTATTTTTGTACGGGTTTTATGTTGTCTAAACACTTCATTGAGTCGGGAGAGTGCGTGCAGCGGGTCGAGGAGTCACGTCAAAGGGAAGGGGGAGAAGAGCAGTCATAATTGAGAGGACAGAGAGAGCGTGGGATCGGCAGAAGTCTGAGGCAGATTTTGAGGTAAAAATCACTGAAGACTACATTATATACTTGAGCTCTGGGCAGGCAGGAGGACCTAACGTTAAAGGGACCCCCAACGAGAAACTGGGTTTAGCTATGTGTTGGTCTATAATGGGGGGGGTGTGTGTATTCTACAGATGTAACTCAAGCTCTGGATTAACACCACCGCTCACTTCATTAGTTGGAATATAATGTGTCTTTCACTTAAGACTATATGATGTACTTGAGCTCTGGGCATGCGGATCTAACATTGAAGGGACTCACACCCAGAACCCGGGTTTTGCTATCCATAAAAGTGTGTGTGTGTGTGTGTATATTCTACTGAAGTAATTTGAGGTCTTGATTAAGATCACTGCTCACTGCAGTAGTTTGAATATAATGTGTATTTTACATAAGACTCTGGACAGGCCTGCTGACCTAACATTAAAGGGAATAACACTTAGATACTGGTTTTAGGTATGTGTTGGTCTATAAATGTGCGTGTGCATTCTACATCAGTAATTTGAGTTGTGATACACCACAAACTGGGGATCACAATGCCAATTCCCTTTCTTGAAGCCCTGAGGGGTCGGCTCGCCCCCTTTTTTTTTTTTAAGTACTGTCCCTGCAGGTGTCCCCGCTGAAAATAGGGAGAGTCTCAAACACCATTTTGTGGAAGTGGAGAGCCACCGGCTTGTACTCTAGCTGGTTCTTCAGTAGGTAGCTGTAGTAGTAGATGTAGCTGCGCCGGCTCGCGACATCGTACTCCTTTTGTCCTTGTCCTGACTTGTCTGTAACATTTTTTAAATGGGTTTTAACTGGTTCATAATAAAGAAAGTGTTCAATTGGGCTTTTTGGTTCCATGTACAGAGAGCGAAGTTATTACAAGAGGATGGGGCGTCAACACACAAGCCCAAAGCGCGGCCAAGGCAAGCACAAATGTCCAATATGTGGGCTGGACTATGCCGACTTAACGCAGCACATTAAACTAGGTGAACGTGTGGTCAACAGAACTGAACTGGAACTGCTGTCTAAGTTGGCACACACGGAGTAAGTGTCTTATCTAATGTATTTATTTATCTTTATAACTTGGCCTTTTATTTTATTTATTTTGGATTATTATTAAATAACTGTCCGATTAATGAGTCCTAGATGGATTTATAGCTTAAATATGGTGTTTTGAAATTAACACTATGACTGTGTCTCTGCTGGTTGAGTTGAAGCTGATTGGAGCTCAAATGACAGTTTCTTACATTAAAGAGTTTCACAAGTAAAATTGGAAATTAGTCCAAAATTATTTTTGTGTCTCGGTGAGGCCATTCCAGATTCGTAAATGCAGCTCTAGATTGAGATTTGGGAAGGATTGCTGAACTAACATTACAGGGACTCACACCTAGAACCTGGGTTTAACAAATGTGAACATTCAAGCAGGATGAGCTACATTAATGGCAACGTATTTGAGCACTTATTTGTTTTCATTTTTCCAGGTGCAGGAGGCCTTTATCTCTCACACCCAGGTTTGTTCAAGGTTGTCACACCGGCGGAAGGAGTATCAGACTGCTCAGCGGCAGATAGGTTGAAGCTCGGAGCCTTTCCCTGTTCCGACTCCAACCCCTCTTTGAAGTATTCGGGGAGCTCGAGGCACTCGGAGCCACTGGAAGTGTGAAAGAAGGTTTCTGCCTCTAGTCCTCCCTCAATGCAAGACCGGAGACTGTTGTATCTGAGGAACCGGGCGTACTCCTTTCGTGGCAGCAGTTTTGCTTCGACCTCTCTTCCGCCATGTTGAGCACCCCCGCCACCGCCACGATGTAACCACTCAGGAGCCCGAAAAACATCCTCTGCCTTTTTATCTGCAGGGGTTTTCTAAAGAGAATCTGTAAGAGCACAGTCCCACCTGCCAGTGAGGTTGCGCCCCATCCGCCGCTGACAGACCCTTTACGTCCTCCCCGACAGAGCCTTCACCGACAGACCCTCCGACGGACCTGGCTTCCACTCCTTGCCCGCGGCAGTTCGAGTGAATTGGAACCGCCCTGCAAAAGACCCTTCGCTTCCACCGCGCATCCTCCAACAGACTCGGGTTTCTGCGACAGACCCTCCACCACTTGCATTGACAGACACACCTCGTCCCCTTCGACCAGTGTGACCTAGAAGTTTTGAAACGGCAGAGGAGTCGTCTCTCTTCTGTTCGGCTTCAGACTTGTCTCTCTTCTGTTCGGCTTCAGACTCACAGGGGGCGCTTTAGGCAGAGGAGGCTTTGAGGACTCTCGCCTCAGACTTGTCCCTCTTCTGTTCGGCTTCAGACTTGTCTCTCTTCTGTTGGGCTTCAGACTTACAGGGCGCCCCTCCTTAGGCAGAGGAGGTTTGGAGGATTCTCTCTTGTGTTCCGCTTCAGACCTAGAGGAAAGCTTTCTAGCGAGAGGAGGCTTGGAGGAGTGTCTCTTGTGTTCCGCTTCAGACCTAGGCCGCTTAGCGAGAGGGTGTTTGGAGGATTCTCTCTTCCGTTTGACTCATCGAACAAACCCGCGCCCCTCTGCTGCAAGAACTGTGAGTTACCCTTTGATGCTTTCAAGATCACCGCTCACTGTATATTAGTTTGAATATAGTGTGTATTTTACTACTTGAGCTCTGGGCAGGACCTAACATTGAAGGGACCCACACCCAGAAACCGGGTTTAGGTACGGTTGGACTATAAAAGTGTGTTTGTATATAGTAAGTAATTTGAGCTATGTGTTAAGACCACTGCTCACTGCATTATTTTGAATATGCTGTGCATCTTAAGACGATTTTTATAACTTTAAGCTCTGGGCAGGCCTGCGATCTAACATTACAGGGACCCGCACATAGAACCTGGTTTAACACATCTGCACATTCAAGCAGGATCGGCTACATGAACGGCAATATATTTGAGCTCATATTTGTTTTTTTATGCTTCCAGGTGCAGAAGGCCTTCAGGTGCTGAGATCCAGGGCCCTTCCTCAGTCCCACCTGCCAGTCAAGTCATGTGCCCATCCGCAGTTGAGCCGTTTCCATCCTTTCGCCCCGGAGTTCCGCTTAGTAACGTACTTCACAAACGCGACGGCATCCGTCGGGTAGCTTTTATGGTCGCCCTCTTAGTCTTTTAGACATTGATAATCCTTACAATTTTGTACTTACTTCCTGATCCGAACGTAGTCCTTGAGAAAGAGAAGGTTCAGATGCGGAACAGCGGGCTCGGACGTGAACGTCAAGGAAGTAAAGGACCCGGTTAGCTGGCTGGCGGGCATTCTCCTTATTTTCTCAACCTTTTCTCGACTGGTTGAGAAGTGCAGCTGTTTCAGGTCGCCGCTCCATTCGTCATTCCGTTCTTCTTCGGCTTCCAGCAGCTCTTTACCACCTTCAGCTCGGCAGCAAGGATCCCACAGTTCTTGCTGCAGGGGGTCGGAGTCCTCGCAACCGCTCGTTCCTCCTAAACAACTGCTTTCTTGGCAAATGGCTGGCAGGTTCGTTCACTAGGGCCCCCGCACTGGCAGAAGGAGTGGAAGACGCTCGGGCGGGCGGACCGGGCCACCATTATCACTGGCGTGGTTTGTTCGACATCATGGAACGAAGGACGGCTCTGCGGGGACCGGGCAACGACCACTGGCAGGTAGGACTTCGAGGAAAGGTCCTGGAACGCCCATCACTTCTTGCATAGCTGCTTCATCGATTCACATCGAGATGTGAGGTGCCATCGGGCGGGTAGTGGAACTCTGGGCTTTGCGATGAGGAGGACGCGGTCGGTAGATCGGGTGCTAGGGGCGACAGCTGGCTCTTGGCGCTTCACAGAAAGTCCGGTAAGATCACACGCCACACCTGTATTTGCTGACGGATCATAAAACGTAGAACACGGTACATAAATTGTTTCAATTTTCAGTTGAATCATGCGGTTATTGAAATCGTGATGAAAAGACTTCTGTGCACTCAGTAAGAATCACTGCACTCAGTTAGACTACAAGGTGACAATATTTAGCTCTGGGCAGGCCTGTTGCCCTAACATTACAGGGACTCAAACCCAGAACCCGGTTTTGCTATCCATAAAAGTGTGTGTGTGTGTGTGTATATTCTACTGAAGTAATTTGAGCTCTTGATTAAGATCACTGCTCACCGCAGTAGTTTGAATATAATGTGTATTTTACATGATACCTGGACAGGCCTGCCGACCTAACATTAAAGGAATAACACTTTAGATACTGGTTTTAGGTATGTGTTGTCTATAAATGTATGCGGTGCATTCTACATCAGTAATTTGAGCGTGATACACCACAAACTGGGGATCACAATGCCAATTCCCTTCTTGAAGCCCTGAGGGGTCGGCTCGCCCCTTTTTTGGGTACTGTCCCCTGCAGGTGTCCCTCAAGGAAAATAATAGGAGAGTCTCAAACACCATTTTGTGGAAGTGAGAGCCACCGCTTGGTACTCTAGCTGGTTCTTCAGTAGGTGTAGAGATGTGTTAAACCCAGGTTCTATGTGCGGGTCCCTGTAATGTTAGATCTAAGGCCTGCCCAGAGCTTAAAGTATATAAAATAGTCTTAAGATGCACAGCATATTCAAAATAATGCAGTGAGCAGTGGTCTTAACACATAGCTCAAATTACTTACTATATACAAACACACTTTTATAGTCCAACACGTACCTAAACCCGGTTTCTGGGTGTGGGTCCCTTCAATGTTAGGTCCTGCCCAGAGCTCAAGTAGTAAAAATACACACTATATTCAAACTAATATACAGTGAGCGGTGATCTTGAAAGCATCAAAGAGTAACTCACAGTTCTTGCAGCAGAGGGACGGCGGGTTTGTTCGATGAGTCAAACGGAAGAGAGAATCCTCCAAACACCCTCTCGCTAGAAAGCGGCCTAGGTCTGAAGCGGAACACAAGAGACACTCCTCCAAGCCTCCTCTCGCTAGAAAGCGCTCCTCTAGGTCTGAAGCGGAACACAAGAGAGAATCCTCCAAACCTCCTCTGCCTAAGGAGCGGCCCTGTAAGTCTGAAGCCCAACAGAAGAGAGACAAGTCTGAAGCCGAACAGAAGAGGGACAAGTCCGAAGCGAGAGTCCTCAAAGCCTCCTCTGCCTAAAAGAGCCCTGTGAGTCTGAAGCCGAACAGAAGAGAGACAAGTCTGAAGCCGAACAGAAGAGAGACGACTCCTCTGCCTTTTCAAAACTTATAGGTCACACTGGTCGAAAGGGGACGAGGTGTGTCTGTCAATGCAAGTGGAGGCGGAGGGTCTGTCGCAGAACGCAGGTCTGTTGGAGGATGCGGTGGAGGCGAAGGGTCTTTCGCAGGACGGTTCCAATTCACTCGAACTGCCACGTGGGCAAGTGGAGGCGAAGGGTCCGTCGGAGGGTCTGTCGGTGAAGGCTCTGTCGGAGGACGTAAAGGGTCTGTCAGCGGCGGATGGGGCCGCAACCTCACTGGCAGGTGGGACTGTGCTCTTACAGATTCTCTTTAGAAAACCCCTGCAGATAAAAAAGGCAGAGGATGTTTTTCGGGCTCCTGAGTGGTTACATGGTGGCGGTGACGGGGTGCTCAACATGACGCGGAAAGAGGTCGAAGCAAAAACTGCTGCCACGAAAGGAGTACGCCCGGTTCCTCAGATACAACAGTCTCCGGTCTTGCATTGAGGGAGGACTAGAGGCAGAAACCTTCTTTCACACTTCCAGTGGCTCCGAGTGCCTCGAGCTCCCCGAATACTTCAAAGAGGGGTTGGAGTCGGAACAGGGAAAGGCTCCGAGCTTCAACCTATCTGCCGCTGAGCAGTCTGATACTCCTTCCGCCGGTGTGACAACCTTGAACAAACCTGGGTGTGAGAGATAAAGGCCTCCTGCACCTGGAAAAATTAAAACAAATAAGTGCTCAAATACGTTGCCATTAATGTAGCTCATCCTGCTTGAATGTTCACATTTGTTAAACCCAGGTTCTAGGTGTGAGTCCCTGTAATGTTAGTTCAGCAATCCTTCCCAAATCTCAATCTAGAGCTGCATTTACGAATCTGGAATGGCCTCACCGAGACACAAAAACCACACAGGGACTAATTTCCAATTTTACTTGTGAAACTCTTTAATGTAAGAAACTGTCATTTGAGCTCCAATCAGCTTCAAACTCAACCAGAGGACTCAGACATAGTGATAGCATGGATTTCAAACACCATATTGAAGCTATAAATCCATCTAGGACTCATTAATCGGACAGTTATTTAATAATAATCCAAAAATAAATAAAATAAAAGGCCAAGTTATAAAGATAAATAAATACATTAGATAAGACACTTACCGTCTGTGTGCCAACTTAGACAGCAGTTCCAGTTCAGTTCTGTTGACCACGCGTTCACCTAGTTTAATGTCGCTGCGTTAAGTCGGCATAGTCCAGCCCACATATTGGACATTTGTGCCCTTTGCTTGGCGCGCTTTGGGCTTGTGTGTTGACGCCCCATCCTCTTGTAATAACTCGCTCTCTGTACATGGAACCAAAAAGACCAATTGAACACTTTCTTTATTATGAACCAGTTAAAACCCATTTAAAAAAATGTACAGACAAGTCAGGACAAGGACAAAAAGGGAGTAACGATCGCGAGCCGGCGCAGCTACATCTACTACTACAGCTACCTACTGAAGAACCAGCTAGAGTACAAGCCGGTGGCTCTCCACTTCCACAAAATGGTGTTTGAGACTCTCCCTATTTTCAGCGGGGACACCTGCAGGGACAGTACTTAAAAAAAAAAAAAGGGGGCGAGCCGACCCCTCAGGGCTTCAAGAAAGGGAATTGGCATTGTGATCCCCAGTTTGTGGTGTATCACAACTCAAATTACTGATGTAGAATGCACACGCACATTTATAGACCAACACATACCTAAAACCAGTATCTAAGTGTTATTCCCTTTAATGTTAGGTCAGCAGGCCTGTCCAGAGTATCATGTAAAATACACATTATATTCAAACTACTGCAGTGAGCAGTGATCTTAATCAAGAGCTCAAATTACTTCAGTAGAATATACACACACACACACACTTTTATGGATAGCAAAACCCGGGTTCTGGGTTTGAGTCCCTGTAATGTTAGGGCAGCAGGCCTGCCCAGAGCTAAATATTGTCACCTTGTAGTCTAACTGAGTGCAGTGATTCTTACTGAGTGCTGCAGAAGTCTTTTCCGCGCGCATTTCAACACAACACGCATGATTCAACTGAAAATTGAAACAATTTATCATACACGTGTTCTGCGTTTTATGATCCGACAACAAATACAGGTGTGGCGATGTGATCTAACGGACTTTCTGTGGCGCAGAGCCAGCTGTCGCCTCTAGCACCAATCTCGACACGTCCCTCCTCATCCTCGCCCAGAGTTCCACTACCCGCCGATGGCACCTCATCTCGATGTGAATCGATGAAGCAGCTATGCAAGAAGTGATCGGGAGGACGTTCCAGGACCTTTCCTCAGTCCTACGTACGCGAGGTCGTTGCCCGGTCCCCGCGAGAGCGCGCCGTTCCCGCGTGCCTCGCAACAAACCCGCCAGTGATGTCGCGGTCCGGCCCGCCGAGCCGTCTTCCACTCCTTCCGCCAGTGCGACGCCCTTTGAAACGAACCTGCCAGCCATTTGCCAAGAAAGCAGTTGTTTAGGAGGAACGAGCGGTTGGCGAGGACTCGACCCCCTGCAGCAAGAACTGTGGGATCCTTGCCGCCGAGCTGAAGGTGGTAAAGAGCTGCTGGAAGCGCAAGAAGAACGGAATGACGAATGGAACGACGACCTGAAACAGCTGCACTTCTCAACCAGTCGAAAAAAGGTTGAGAAAATAAAAGGAGAATGCCCGCCAGCCAGCTAACCACGTCCTTTACTTCCTTGACGTTCACGTCCGGCCCGCTGTTCCGCATCTGAACCTTCTTTCCAAGGACTACGCTCGGATCAGGAAGTAAGTACAAAATTGTAAGGATTATCAATGTCTAAAAGACTAGAGGACGACCATAAAAAGCTACCCGACGGATGCCGTCGCGTTTGTGAAGTACGTTACTAGCGGAACTCCGGGGCGAGGAATTGGGGAAACGGCTCAACTGCGGATGGGCACATGACTTGACTGGCAGGTGGGACTGAGGAAGGGCCCTGGATCTCAGCACCTGAAGGCCTTCTGCACCTGGAAGCATAAAAAAAACAAATACGAGCTCAAATATATTGCCGTTCATGTAGCCGATCCTGCTTGAATGTGCAGATGTGTTAAACCCAGGTTCTATGTGCGGGTCCCTGTAATGTTAGATCGCAGGCCTGCCCAGAGCTTAAAGTATATAAAATCGTCTTAAGATGCACAGCATATTCAAAATAATGCAGTGAGCAGTGGTCTTAACACATAGCTCAAATTACTTACTATATACAAACACACTTTTATAGTCCAACACGTACCTAAACCCGGTTTCTGGGTGTGGGTCCCTTCAATGTTAGGTCCTGCCCAGAGCTCAAGTAGTAAAAATACACACTATATTCAAACTAATATACAGTGAGCGGTGATCTTGAAAGCATCAAAGAGTAACTCACAGTTCTTGCAGCAGAGGGACGGCGGGTTTGTTCGATGAGTCAGACGGAAGAGAGAATCCTCCAAACACCCTCTCGCTAGAAAGCGGCCTAGGTCTGAAGCGGAACACAAGAGACACTCCTCCAAGCCTCCTCTCGCTAGAAAGCGCTCCTCTAGGTCTGAAGCGGAACACAAGAGAGAATCCTCCAAACCTCCTCTGCCTAAGGAGCGGCCCTGTAAGTCTGAAGCCCAACAGAAGAGAGACAAGTCTGAAGCCGAACAGAAGAGGGACAAGTCTGAAGCGAGAGTCCTCAAAGCCTCCTCTGCCTAAAGAGCGGCCCTGTGAGTCTGAAGCCGAACAGAAGAGAGACAAGTCTGAAGCCGAACAGAAGAGAGACGACTCCTCTGCCGTTTCAAAACTTCTAGGTCACACTGGTCGAAAGGGGACGAGGTGTGTCTGTCAATGCAAGTGGAGGCGGAGGGTCTGTCGCAGAACGCAGGTCTGTTGGAGGATGCGGTGGAGGCGAAGGGTCTTTCGCAGGACGGTTCCAATTCACTCGAACTGCCACGCGGGCAAGTGGAGGCGAAGGGTCCGTCGGAGGGTCTGTCGGTGAAGGCTCTGTCGGAGGACGTAAAGGGTCTGTCAGCGGCGGATGGGGCCGCAACCTCACTGGCAGGTGGGACTGTGCTCTTACAGATTCTCTTTAGAAAACCCCTGCAGATAAAAAAGGCAGAGGATGTTTTTCGGGCTCCTGAGTGGTTACATCGTGGCGGTGACGGGGTGCTCAACATGACGCGGAAAGAGGTCGAAGCAAAAACTGCTGCCACGAAAGGAGTACGCCCGGTTCCTCAGATACAACAGTCTCCGGTCTTGCATTGAGGGAGGACTAGAGGCAGAAACCTTCTTTCACACTTCCAGTGGCTCCGAGTGCCTCGAGCTCCCCGAATACTTCAAAGAGGGTGGAGTCGGAACAGGGAAAGGCTCCGAAGCTTCAACCTATCTGCCGCTGAGCAGTCTGATACTCCTCTCCGCCCGGTGTGACAACCTTGAACAAACCTGGGTGTGTGAGATAAAGGCCTCCTGCACCTGGAAAAATTAAAACAAATAAGTGCTCAAATACGTTGCCATTAATGTAGCTCATCCTGCTTGAATGTTCACATTTGTTAAACCCAGGTTCTAGGTGTGAGTCCCTGTAATGTTAGTTCAGCAATCCTTCCCAAATCTCAATCTAGAGCTGCATTTACGAATCTGGAATGGCCTCACCGAGACACAAAAACCACACAGGGACTAATTTCCAATTTTACTTGTGAAACTCTTTAATGTAAGAAACTGTCATTTGAGCTCCAATCAGCTTCAAACTCAACCAGAGGACTCAGACATAGTGATAGCATGGATTTCAAACACCATATTGAAGCTATAAATCCATCTAGGACTCATTAATCGGACAGTTATTTAATAATAATCCAAAAATAAATAAAATAAAAGGCCAAGTTATAAAGATAAATAAATACATTAGATAAGACACTTACCGTCTGTGTGCCAACTTAGACAGCAGTTCCAGTTCAGTTCTGTTGACCACGCGTTCACCTAGTTTAATGTGCTGCGTTAAGTCGGCATAGTCCAGCCCACATATTGGACATTTGTGCCCTTGCTTGGCCGCTTTGGGCTTGTGTGTTGACGCCCCATCCTCTTGTAATAACTCGCTCTCTGTACATGGAACCAAAAAGCCCAATTGAACACTTTCTTTATTATGAACCAGTTAAAACCCATTTAAAAAATGTTACAGACAAGTCAGGACAAGGACAAAAAGGGAGTAACGATCGCGAGCCGGCGCAGCTACATCTACTACTACAGCTACCTACTGAAGAACCAGCTAGAGTACAAGCCGGTGGCTCTCCACTTCCACAAAATGGTGTTTGAGACTCTCCCTATTTTCAGCGGGGACACCTGCAGGGACAGTACTTAAAAAAAAAAAGAAAAAAAAAGGGGCGAGCCGACCCCTCAGGGCTTCAAGAAAGGGAATTGGCATTGTGATCCCCAGTTTGTGGTGTATCACAACTCAAATTACTGATGTAGAATGCACACGCACATTTATAGACCAACACATACCTAAAACCAGTATCTAAGTGTTATTCCCTTTAATGTTAGGTCAGCAGGCCTGTCCAGAGTCTTATGTAAAATACACATTATATTCAAACTACTGCAGTGAGCAGTGATCTTAATCAAGAGCTCAAATTACTTCAGTAGAATACACACACACACACACTTTTATGGATAGCAAAACCCGGGTTCTGGGTGTGAGTCCCTTCAATGTTAGATCCGCATGCCCAGAGCTCAAGTACATCATATAGTCTTAAGTGAAAGACACATTATATTCCAACTAATGAAGTGAGCGGTGGTGTTAATCCAGAGCTTGAGTTACATCTGTAGAATACACACACCCCCCCCATTATAGACCAACACATAGCTAAACCCAGTTTCTCGTTGGGGGTCCCTTTAACGTTAGGTCCCTCCTGCCTGCCCAGAGCTCAAGTATAATGTAGTCTTCAGTGATTTTTACCTCAAAATCTGCCTCAGACTTCTGCCGATCCCACGCTCTCTCTGTCCTCTCAATTATGACTGCTCTTCCCCCCCTTCCCTTTGACGTGACTGCTCGACCCGCTGCACGCACTCTCCCGACTCAATGAAGTGTTTAGACAACATAAAACCCATACAAAAATAACGCGTACACCATTAACAACAATTCATTTGCATCCATGTGTTAAAGGGCTGGCTAAAACTCCCGGGAAAATGACTCACTGTGTTAAATGGCTTGCTGAATTTCCCAGGAAAACGACGTGAAATCCTACACATAAAACCTGCGGAGGTGCTTTATTTCTGCAATCACATCGGTAAAAGCAACTGACACAACACAAATTCGGTCCCTGTAAGTTAATAAAAGGATTTTCTCACCGCAAAAAATCTGCCTTCGGATTTCTGCTTCTCCCAGCTCTCTTGCCCTCTCAATTACGGCTGCTTTCCCCTGCTCACCGCTGCACGCACTTCATCCCGACTTAATTTACAGTGTTTTAAACCACATAAAACCCGTACAAAAATAACGTTTACACTATTAACAACAATTCCTTTGCATCCATGTGTTAAAGGGCTGGCTAAAACTCCCGGAAAATGGTATGAGTATTGTGTTAAAGGGCTGGCTAAAACTCCGGAAAAATGACGCACTGTGTTAAATGGCTTGCTGAATTTCCTCCGGAAAATGACGTGGAAATCCTACACAATAAACCTGCAGAGCTGCTTTATTTCTGAAATCACATCGATGAAAGCAACTAACACAACACAAAGTCAGTCCCTGTAAGTTAATAAAATGGAATTTCTTACCGCAAAAATCTGCCTCGGACTTCGTGCTCCCAGCCTCTCTGCCCTCTGAATTACGACTGCCCTTCCCCACCCTCCCTTTGATGTGCCTGCACACACTTTATCCTGACTTAATTAATAGTGTTTTAACCACATAAAACCCAAACAAAAATAAAGTTTACACCATTAACAACAATTCCTTTGCATCCATGTGTTAAATGGCTGGCTAAAACTCCCGGGAAAATGGCTGGCTAAAACTCCCGGGAAAATGACGCACTGTGTTAAATGGCTTGCTGAATTTCCCGGGAAAATGACGTGAAATCCTACACATAAACCTGCAGAGCTGCTTTATTTCTGAAATCACATCGATGAAAGCAACTAACACAACACAAAGTCAGTCCCTGTAAGTTAATAAAACGGGATTTTGTTGGTTTCTTACCTCAAAACTTGTTGCTCGGGCTTGTGCTGCTCCCATCTGCTGTCTCTGTCCTCTCAATTAGCGACTGCTGTCCCCTCCCCCACGCTGCACCCTTTGATCTCACCTGCACGCATGATAATGAGCACTTCCCACAGCTAAACAAGCTGCAGGGGCGAGCAAAAGATTTTGAGGGCTGGGGCCTGGGGCCCATGAAAAAAAAAAAAAAAACGCCAAATAGTTAATAAATGATTATTTCTTTGATATTGTACCAATAAATGATGTGTATTGAGACAATTCTGACTACTTTACCAGTTTATTAAAATGACCCCACCCCCCCCGGGGAGCAACTTCGTATGTATTTCGATAGGAGAGCACCCGGTTTGTTGGTGCGGGGTCCTTCCGTGTGAGAGCCGGTCACGCAATCGGCCCCAAACTGGGACGGAAGACCCACGGGGGGCGGCGCGACCCCGAATCCATAGCCCCGACCTTCTAGGCCCTCGCCGAAGCCGGTTCTTTACGGGGGCCGCCGGGGGCCCCGAAAACGGCGGGGCTCGATCCGGCGTCCCGCGCCGATCGTGGACCGAAGACTTTCGAGGCCGTGACTCCGTGAGTTAATGTTTTATCGAGAAGGGTGGCCTTGGGGGGCCCGCGGCCTTTGTATGTATTTGGATTGGGGGAAGACCCGGTTTGTAGGTGCCGGAAACTTTCGTGGGAGAATCGGTCGTTTGAGCTCCAAGCGGCTCCAAACTCGACCCGAAGACTCCACGGGGGGGCTCCGTCCGGCGTCCCGCGGCGATTGCGCGTGCCTATACCGTTCGGTTGTTTGGCAAAGGTCGCAAAGGGTCACAAAAGGCCTCAGCCAAGCTTGCGCATCTGAATGAATTATTGTAAGCCCGACTTCGTAAGTATTTCTATCGGAGAGGACCCGGTTCATAGGTGCGGGTTCCTTCGGGGTGAGGACCGGTCACGTTTGGTATGAAGTTTAACATTGGAGGGACCCACACCGATAGGTTGGGTGTATGAGGAAGGCCCGGAAGCCGAGGAACAACATCTGGAGGCCGAGGAGCAACATCTGGAGGCCCGACTCTGTATGTGTTTCTATGGGAGAGGACCCGGTTCGTAGGTGCGAGTCCCTCCGGGGTGAGAACCTTTGGTTTGAGCTCCAATCGGCCCCAAACTCCAGTCGCGGGGGCCGCGCGACCCCGAATACGTGCCCCCCGAAGCGGCAGCGCCTTCCCGTGGCCAGTTCTTCGCGGGGGCCTCCCAGGGTCAGGTCAGAAAAAGGCCTCCTCTAAGCCTGAGCTTCCAAGGGCAGCTCGGTCCGCCCTTGGAAGCGAAAAAAGGCCTCCGCTGAGACTGAGGGCCCCGAAGCCGGCGGGGCTCCGCCCGGGGTCCCGCCGCCAACGCCCGCACCGTTTCCGAAGCCGCGAGTCCGCTCAGGACCGTTTAAATTGCCCCGGTGGGTGGCAAAGGTCGCGAGGGGTCGCGAAAGGCCTCAGCGTGTGTATGAGTGTGTGTGTGTGTGTGTGTGTGTGTGTGTGTGTGTGTGTGTGTGTGTGTGTGTGTGTGTGTGTGTGTGTGTGTGTGTGAAAATCTCTTTTAATGTTATTCCAGCACCAGATCTTGCATCAACCTTTTAATAAGGCCTCCGCTGAGCCTGAGGGCTTGCCGGCGGTTCGTCCGCCCGAGGGCCCGAAGCAGGCGGGCCCGGCCGGTCCCGCTAACGCGACCGTTTCCGGGCAGAGTCCGCCAGGACCGCTTAAATTGCCCCGTGGTTTACAACGTCGGCGGGTCGCGAAAGGCCTCAGCCGGGCCCTGAGTGTCCTGCCGGGGCACCGTTCGAGGGGCCCGCGGGGCCAAACGCGCTCGCATCGGCTCGCGGACGCTTTGGGAGCGCGGAGGAGGTCCAGCCGGACGCTGGGACGCCAGATTCGCCCCGTCCGGCGCCACTGGAGGTCACGTAATTTGACCTTAAAGTCGAGGAGGTCGACGCAGCCCACTGATAGGGACCCGCAAGGGGTCATTGGGTGAATTATTGGCAGCCGTCCAAAAGCCCAGTTTCGTATGTGTCTCTATCGTAGAGGACCCGGTAGGTAGTTGCGAGTCCCTTCGGGGTGAGAACCTGTGGTTTGAGCTCCAATGGGCCCCAAACTCCAGCGGTGGAGT